>NW_025110209.1:142148-169235 GCF_011392965.1 Frieseomelitta varia | reverse complement strand
CTATTTCTTTTTCTCGGCGAAAGAAGTGAAAGGAGATCGCGTTGCACGCCGAGAAAAAGCCAGCCAACGAAACAAATATAAAGCGCGAGATATGTATTAACGCTCGGCAGTTTCTTCGCAAAAGCTGTGCACCCGCGCCGAGATGGCGAGAGCGCCCGGCCAGAGAGCCCGAGCGGGAGAAAAATATCGCATGAATCATTTATCAGTCTGGCTGCGTCTGGCCGTACGTCCTACGTACTTGTAGCTAGCTGGCGGGTCCTTGGCCTCCTCGCTCCACCGCCAAGAAATTGCTTTCTCACCCCTCGTGAAACTGCTCTCTGGCCGTCTTCGGCCGCGTTTCCTCGCGACCAAGGTCACCATACTCGCAAACGGTATCTCGAGGATCTTTGACTTTTGACTTCGACGGGTATTTGAGAAGCGGCCGGTCGCGCGTTTCTCCGCTCGTCATTGGGAGGAATAAAATTTTTAATCCTTTGGCCACTCTTCGACTCGCCACTGCGCTTTAAATCTTGCGCGGGGAACGCAAGCTACACGCGTTGTGAATTTTTTGTTCTGAAATTGCAATATTTTCCTCAGTTTTAAATATATTTAACAGTATGATAGTATACTATACTACAGTATAATATATTATAGTGTACTATATAGTAATAGTATAATAGTATAGTATACTATATTAGTAATATTGTATATATATACTATACTAGTGTAGTATACTATAATCGTGATATAGTATATAGTATATATAGTAATAGCATAATAGTATACTATAGTAGTGATATAGTATATATATATAGTAATAGTATAATAGTATAGTATACTATATAGTAGTAGTATAATATATTGTAGCATATAATTATGGCATACTATAATATTAATATAGTATACATATAGTATTCTATATAGTAATAGTGTAATAGTATAGTATATCGTAATAGTAATATAATATATACTTATATAGTATACTATAAGTATACTTATATAGTAACAGTATAATATATTATATTATAATATTATGGCATATTATAATAGTAATATAGTATACCATAATATTATAATAATAGTATACCATAGTATACACAATATATATATATATAGTATTCTATATAATAATGGTATAATAATATAATACCATAGTATACAGAGACAAAACAAATAATAAACTCATCACTTTTCAATAATTTCTATCCCAAGTGATGTACCGACGAGTACAAGATGAAAGCGACGAATTATTCTATACGGTTATTATTGGTCGCTCGTTATGGTTCGCAAATGGCAGTTGCCGGCGCAAGTGGTTAAAAGAGACGAAAAAGAAACAGAAAAGACGAAGAAAGCGAGGGTGAAAAAGTCGAGCGGCGCCAAAGTCCAAATGTTCATTTACGCGACGTCGACGAACCGTCGATCGATTCCACGCAGATCTTACCGATCGAGGAAGATCGTTGCACGGACGATAGATGGACGAAATCTCTCTCGATCGTCGGTGGAAAAAGAGGAGGAGGAGGGAAAAAAAGCTGGCGGCGGATATATGCCGGACGATAGCCGCGCGAGTGGAAATCGTCGGTGCGTGTTCGCCCCCCGTGTCTAGATGGAGAAGAAAGCAACGGGGTGAATCCCGGATACGGAATCGAAGCATCCCGGCACCGGTAGCGACGCTTTATTGCGATTTTTATATTTCATTCCGTTGGGGTCCAGCCCGATCAAAAGCACTCTGCAGTATGCATGCTGGTGGCCGAAAGGGAGGGCGGGGGGAGGGGGGGGGCGAACTCGGATCCACCTTTGGTACTTGGCTGCGCCGCCGAGAGACCAGAGGCAAAAGCGGGCAAGAGGATATTCGCCGGAGCGACCGAACGAGTGACAAAGATCGACTGTTTACGCGGCTGGCCGCGCCGGTGAGAGCTGCGCGGGGGGCGGCGGGGGGTGGGTTTGGAGCGGAAAAGAGGGTGAGAGGAGGCCGAGTGGGAGAAAGAGGACGAGAGGAAACACCAATTTTTCACCCTCGAATAAAATTATTATCGACGAATGAGTAAGTGGGTTGCAGGTTATCGGGTGGTGGTAGTAGTAGTAGTAGTAGTAGTGTAGTAGTCGTAGTGGTGGTAGGAGGAGGAGGAGGAGGAGGAGGAGGAGGAGGAGGACGGAGGGTGGAAGCGGGTCGGGAGCGTGACGGTGGAAGGGCCAGAGGGTGAGTGGGCGGCGGGGGGGGGGGAGAGGGGGAGGTGGAGGAGGAGGTTGGCTCGCGATGTATGGCGTTTGAAAAAGCTCGCGGCGGCGAAGGCGAAAGAAAGAGAGAGGGGACACGCGGCGGTTCCGCGGCGAGAGAGAGAGAGAGAAGGAGCGCGCGCGACCGGCTATTTTTAATATTTAAAATTTAATTTACAAAATGCCACTGGCTGCCCTCTTCCGCGTCCGAGGCTGCTCCCTCGCGCGCGCACGTACCCCGAACGCAATCGTTACGGTTTTCGCTCGCTCGTACGCTCGCACGCTCGCTTCACTCGACTCGGCTCCGACCCTGTTCGCTGTTTCGCGCTCAGCCCCTGCCGCGCGGCGGCCCCTCCGATTCTCCACGGCCCTTCCAGCCTCTTCCCTTTAAACCTCTTTTCGCTCTTTCGACACGCTGACATTCTTTTGTTCGTTGGTTGATTCGTTCGTTCGTTCGTTCGTTCGTTCGTTCTTCCGTTGACTTCTTGCCGTCGATCAACCATGAGAAACGGAGAGACGGGGCTAGAAAAAAATCTGGAGCGACGACGACGGGAAATCCGATTGTCGGCGATCGAGCTTTCGATCGTTCGTCACGAGAGGAAGGATCGTGGGCGAGATTCGGTGGCCAGAGAGCAGCAAACGCGTATAATCGGTTGGTCGGTCGGTCGTTTGTGCCACCCCTCGACTCGCGCTCGTCCTCGAAGAAGGGCCGGAGGGCGATTATTCGCGCGCAACATCGGTGTCATTGTTATCGCGGTTGCCGTTGTCCCGGTCGTTGTTGCCATCTCACGCTATGACAATTCCACTTTAGCGCGCGTCTCTATCTTCTTCCTTCGTCTCATCCACCCTCCGCCTCCTCCTCCTCCTCCTCCTCCTCCTCCTTCTCCTTCTTCTCCTCCTCGCGCGTCGCGCCGTTCTGTTTACGGTGCTCGTCGCGAGGGAGATAGCAGGCGCCTCGACGAAACTTAAGCGGTCGTGTACCTTAGGTATATGCCGCGGCTTCGCGTGTACCTACATAATACGATGTAAGTTACGGCGCGCCATGTAACTTTGGCACTTTGGACAATAGCTGCATCTCTCTCTCTCTCTCTCTCTCTCTCTCTCTTCCTTCACCGTCTTTCCCGGCAACTTGCTCCTATACACACTCTTTGCCTCCGAGAGATACGAAACAAACGACCACAAAATACACGACGCGGTGTATCGCGCGCGCCTACAAAGTCCTTTCACCTAGCCTCGCGTTAAACGTTGATCCATCGCCCATCCATTTCTATTTCTCTCTCTCTCTCTCGAAAGATTTCCCAAAATTTCAAACGGCCCGTTTGTCGTCAACGTCAACGAACGAAATGTGAACTTTGACTTATCATCGTCGATAAATGTTGATCGGTACGTAACACGACTGTCCTTGGACAGTGGACAGAGAGAGACAGACAGACAGACAGACAGACAGACAGACAGACAGAGAGAGAGAGAAGAGAGAGACGGAGACGGTGATATATAATCGAGGTTTCGGGGGAAGCGGATCGCCGATCGAATCGATTGCCGATCTCCGGGAACGAGGCGGAGAGCGAGTGGCGAGTAGCAGCGAGTGGCACGCGGATAATTCGAACGTGTCGACGGTGCCGGCGGTGGCGGTTCGGCGGTGGTCAGAGGTGAGTCGTGAATCGCGGTGGCGGTGAGTTAGTCGCGTCAGGAGCATTGACGGTGGGTGGGTGGCAGGGATACGGATGGAAAGGGAAGCTGGTGGAAAGGGGGTGGACTGACCTGGCCTCAAACGAGCGACGTATCTCTAATCCAACGCCATAGAACTGACCGGTGCTATTTAGTCTGAATTGTATCGGATAAAGCGAGTACCGTGTAGCACCACCATAGTAACACCATGCCCTCTGTCGATCTCTCCTGCCCGTTGCTCCTCTCTCTGTAACTCTGCTCTGTTCGGTCTTTCTCCTCTCTCTCCTGCTCGCTCTCTCGCTCGCCCCCTGCCCCCTCTGTGATTCCCTATTTCGGTCGGTTGGCCGGATCCTCTCGCTCGCACTCGCCATTCTCGAATATACCCTTGTGCCGCGTCCCTCGGCCTCGCTCGGTCGTTCTCTCCGTTCTCTTCGACCGCCCTCACCCCCGTGGAATCAATTGCGGTCGCCATGACTACCGTAATGGAGATCCAGGACCAGGAGGGTGCCTTTTCCACGGGAGGTTGACCAAAGCGTATCCCGTAATGCCTACACGTCAGGACGAAATCAAAGACCGGGGATCCGACGCATCGTCGACCACCTCGATTCGTACCATCGCGAGACCACCCATCCACCCCGCTTACGCCGTGGCCTGGCCTCCCTCCCCCGCTGCCCCTTCTTCCCTTCATCCCTCGTTTCTCCTCTTATTGAGCTCGATCGCGCGGAAAGATCGCGCGTCGCTTCGCTTTTGACGCGGGAACCGGAACGAGCCGCCGAGAATAAACGAATAAATCCGTGTCGCTGGCTCGATCGCGACGATCCCAACGTACGTACGTACGTACGAGCGCCTCTCTGGTTAGATATATACGAACGGGGCAGATAAACGACAAAGATAAACGGGAAAAGAGGGCGGTGGGGGAGAACGAAACGAAAGAGCATTTAGCCAGAGCGCGCGGAGTACGGATCGACGGCGATGGCATGGCAGGCACAGGGTGGCGAGGTGGTGGTGCGCGCGCGAGTCGGCCATCGCCGCGTGTCCTGTCGACTCTCACGATACGTAACGCGTATCCGACAAAAGGCAGCGCTTGGGATCACGCGATCGGGGAACTCGGGTAGCGGTAGCGGCGTCGGTGTATCAACCCTTTTCTCTGAAATCAAATTCAACTCGAACCCTCTTCCAACCCTCCTCCTCTTTCTCTTCCTCCTCCTCCTCCCCCTCCCCCCCTCCTCCCACAATTTGCCTCGTTCTCTATCGGTTTCGCGGTTCTTCGGTTTTACTCGTCTCTGTTCACTCGTCGTTTCTTCGTCTGTCGGTCGGTCCGTCCGTCCGTCCGTCCGTCCGTCCGTTCGTTCGTTCATTCGTTCGTTCGTCAGCTCGTCCATTCGACCCACCGTTCTAGATGTAATTACATAATGGTTTTACGTGCACCCTCCTCTTCTCTTCTCGTTCTCTCCCACCCCCCGAGAATTTGCTTTTCTGTCTGTTGCTTCGTCCTCCCCCTTATACCGTAGCCATCTATATCCTCACGCACACGCACGCAGACAGAGGCAAACGGGCAAACAGGCAGCTAAGCGGACTGACGGTCAGGCAGGCAGGCAGGCAGGCAGGCAGAAAGGCCGCACGCACATACGTAACATACGCACGCATCGACCCTTCTCTCTCTCTCTCTCTCTCCACTCTCCTGCCCTACCCCCCTTGATGCAACGGTAGAAATACGTAGCTCGCGGTTTATCAATATTGCACGGTTGCTTACACGAGGGAGGAAACAACAGAGGAAAAGGGAAAAAACAGCGCTCTCGTTGAAAAAAAAAAAACCTGTCATTATTCCTCCTAGCCTCTTGGCGATGGTCTGCTCGTTGATCGGAAAAGTCGTTCATCCCCCTTGGCGAGTCGAGTTAATGCCGGATGAAGGAGAAATCGGGGGAAAACGTTTAGCCGCCACCGCCGGCCCGCTCTCCGTCCGTTTTATTCAGAGAGCTTCTTCTTCGGGTTACTTTCGCGCGATCGCTGTGAAATTTTTCTTCGGCTTCTCCTCACCTACTAGTGACCGAGACTGCTGTGGATTTCAACGCCACGTACAATATATATATATATGTATTAGGGATGGGGAAGAAGCAAGAGGCGTCGCACGGCCGACGCCAGAGCGGACAAACGGGGACAAAGAGGGGGGGGGGGGGGAATCCTTCCTGCCGGCCTGGCGAAAGGGTTAAAACATAGGGGCCGTTGAAAAATTCAAGGGGATTTCAGCGGCTGAAAAACATTGTTTAGCCCCCTGGTAGCTCCGGTCCGAGTAACCGGTTCATCTATTATTTCCGCGACACCGAGTAGACGCGTCATGCGAAACGCGGACGCCGTCCCCGGCCTCCTCTCTCTTTTTCCCTTCTTCCTCTTGCAAGTTTGATCGCGTGCGCCGCGCCGCGCCGCGCCGTGCCGCGTGGACAGTCTCCTTCGCACTGGAATCGCCCATCTCGTTGTTTCGCTTTTACCATTTCGCGTTATTCGAGACCCTTTCCTCGAGTCGTCATCGAATCGCTTTCGTTTAATTTCATCGATTGTCCAACTGAATTTTGTAAATGTTAACAAACGTAGCGTAGGTTTAACCACGTGCGTTGGCTACTGGTTGCGGACCGTAACGAGCGGCCGAACCGTACGCAATAATTCGTCGCTTTCTTTTTCTTTCGAACTCGTCGGTACGACGTCACTTGATAGAAGAGTTATTAAGAGGTAATAAACTTGTCATTTGTTTTGCCTTGGGTTACGTTTAAATGTACTTGAAACTGAGAAAATGTTGCAACTTTGGCACAAGAAATACTCGACGTGCGTGGCACGCCATTCCAGCGCAAGAGGTTAATGCGCAAAATATGTTGTGCGAGGGAAAACGATGGGTTAAAATACTGTAAATACTAAATAGCAAATACTAGCAGTTACTAATGTGCAAACATTAAATAATAAATAAGTTTGTAAACGCTAGATAATAATATCACGATTAAACCCTTGCGTTGGCTACTGTTTCGCGGACCATAACGAGTGACCGAACCGTACACAATAATTTGTCGCTCTCTTTTTCTTTTGAACTCGTTGGTACGATATCACTTGATAGAAGTTATTAAGAGATAATGAATTTATTATTTGTTTTGCCTGTGTATTTGGTTATACCATAGTACACTATACTATTGTACTATTACTATATAGAATACTCTATATATATGTATATTCTATATTACTATTATAGTATATGATACTATTATACTATTACTATATAGTACACTATATATATATACTATATTACTATTATAGTATAATATACTATTATACTATTACTATATAGCATACTCTACTGTTATTCTATTACTATATAGCATACTCTACTGTTATTCTATTACTATATAGCATACTCTACTATTATATTATTACTATATAGCATACTCCACTATTATACTATTACTATATAGTACATTATATATATATATATATATATATACTATATTACTATTATAGTATATTATACTATTATACTATTATTATATAGTATACTATATATATACTATATTACTATTACAGTATATTACAATATTATACTAAACTATTATACTATCAAATATATTCAAAACTGACAAAATATTGCAATTTTTGGACAAAAAGTACTCGACGTGCGTGGCACGTCATTCCACCGCGAGATGTTAACAAACGAACCGCGACCAAGGGATAGAAAGAAATTCGTAGGTTTCCGAACGTACCTTGCGGCTTTCTCGAAAAGGCTTTCGCCTCAATTCTCGATCGGGCCGCGTGAATCTGTTCGACGAGAAGGGGGACTCGATCGGGCCGGTTGCTCATAAATCGAATGGCCGGCGTCGATGACAACGTTCGGATCCTCCCGTGGGACCCGCTGCACGCCGGGGAAAGTCGTCCACGCGCTGACAAACGTCCTTCCTCCTCCGTTCGACTGGTCTCGCGAATCTCGCGCCTCTCGATCGATCCGAGTTTCGAGAAAGAGTTTTCGAAAGAAAAAAATCAGCAGCAGCAGGGGGGGAGAGGGTCGAGATCGAGGCAAAGCTCGCTTGCGCCAAGGGGGTGGCGCGTTCGGTGTCGAGCGGGGGCGACTCTTAAATCTCCCGTTGCAAGTGGAAACTCTATTTATTCTTCGAGCGCGAGGCTTCTAAAATTAGGCGAAAGCAGGAGCTAGAATCGATAGCAGCACCTAGTAGTGGTAGTGAGGGTGGTGGTGATGGTGGTGCTGGCGGTGGTGGTGGCGGTGGTGGTGGTGCTGGTGGTGGTGGTGGTGGTGGTGGTGGTGGTGGCGGCGATGGTGGCGGTTGGTGGAGGCAGAGAGGAAGAGGTAGAGTCGGTAGTGGTAGTGTTGTTGTCGACGATGGTGGTCGTGGGGGGGTGTATCGTGGCGCGATATAGAGAAGGTCGGAGAGTAAGCAACAACGGCAGCCAACCACCCTGCCGCCCAACTAAATTAATCTAAGTAATTCATGTCGAAGTTTGTTCCGCCGCCTAGTGTATGCGTATGCGTGGCGGCCGCTCGATGTGTGCACGCGCTTTATCGTGTGTACACACTGCTCCGCGACCACTGTCTCACCTGTACCGCCGGGTACACGTACGTACGGGCCACGTAAATATCAGCGATTCTCGCGCGAGGCTCCTTTCCCACTCTGGGCGAGAGGGGGAGGGGGGGTGTGTCTCGCGCCCCTTTTCGTCAATTTTACGCCAGCATTCGATTCTTTTTTCCTCTTCCTCTCTTTCACCTGGTCCGCCGCGTCTTTCTTTTTCACGCGCGCGTGTCTGAAATAAATCAACAGTCGCCGAACCTCTCCGCACGCTTTCGGGTGAAACTGCTCGAGCGGGAAAGAGCGAGCGAAAGCTGGTGCCCGAGGAAGGAAAACCGGCGGCGCCAAGTTTTCGTTTCCCTCTCGAGGCTACAGAGAAAGAGAGAGAGAGAGAGAGAGAGAGAGAGGAGATGGGGGTAGGATCGAGAGCCCGGAATGCTCGAAATAGTTTTGCCGCGTCTAATTCCGCGGCTAATGGAGAGATTTTATCGAGGTCGAGGTGATAAAGCGGCGAGGGACAGCGGTGTACATTCGCGTTTCGTGCAAGTTTCTCGGAAACTCGGCCTTGAGCGTCTCGCCGAGTGCCGGGTGAATTCTGTCCGTCTCGCGATTCTCGTCTCTTAAACGACGTGGCGAACTCTCGCTCTCGGTTGTCCGGCGAGATTTCGTCGAAGATCGAGCTTTGCCACCCGAGTTGAATGATCGGATTCACGAGATTTCGCGTGACGCCCGTTCACCGTTACGTTCGAGAGCCCCGTTAATTATAATCGGCGAATTCGCTGGAAGTGGCTCGGCCGGGTCGGGCGAGCGCGCGGCCTTCATGATTTACGAGGACAAAACGACGGAACTGATTTAGAAAATGGTCGATTCGTATCTCGTAGTCGGGCGGTGGTCGTTGCCTCGCCTATAAATAACGTCGTCGCGCTCTTCTCCGACCGCTCTTCGCCGCCGGTAACCTCGGGTTTGTGTGATCAAGCGATTCTCACGAAGGCGCGAGAACCACCACCCGATAATCACGCGACACTTTCTTTCCCGTCGTCGTTTTCGTTCCTTGCCTTCGAAAGAAAGACGAGACGCTTCACACTTCCGATGATTCGGAAGGTCGTTTGTCGCGCGACGAAGGAAGAAGAAAAAAAATGAAGTCCGGAAAGAGAGAAACATAAAGGGTGTTCGTTATTTCGGAGGAGAGATCACTGTAGTGCCTTAGATGACGAATAAACTGTCCGGTCGCTGCTCCCTTTGTCTCGAGTGCGACTGAAATGAACATAACACGTGTGTGATCCGTGAGTCTGCAGTATCCTGAAGTATCCAACTGTTCCGCACCAGACGAAATTTACTGACCACGGCGTTAGTTATATCTTTACGAATGCTAACTGGTTCAAATGTTCTCTCTCTTTGTCGTAGGAGGAGTTGCCTTTTTTTTTATTATTAGTATACTATTGTCTATATTCTTATATTTTTATTAGTGTCTATATTTTATTACTCTTGTCTTTTTAACTATTGTCTATATATTTATATTTTATTAGTGTCTTTTTTACTATTTTTACTATATTTCATTAGTGTCCATTTTACTATTGTCTATATTTATATTTTATTATTTATATTTTATTAGTGTCTATATTTTATTACTATTGTCTTTTTAACTATTGTCTATATATTTATATTTTATTAGTGTCTTTTTTACTATTGTTACTATATTTTATTAGTGTTTATTGTCTATATTTATATTTTATTATTTATATTTTATTAGTCTATATTTATATTTATTACTATTTTCTTTTTTACTATTGTCTATATTTATATTTTATTAGTCTATATTTATATTTATTACTATTGTCTTTTTTACTATTGTCTATATTATTATATTTTAATAGTGTGTTATATTGTGTTACATTAATTGTATAACGTTGTTGTCTCTTTTTTACGACTGACTCTCTCGAACCTTCCAAACGTTGTCGTCGACTGTCTATTCACGTGGAGTGTAGTGTGCGTGCGTGCGTGCGTGAGATGTGAGCGAGGCGTGGATGATGGTGTGTCGGAACACTAACCCATCCCCCGTTTTAATTTTAACAAAAAAAGTAATCGAAGAGCGACTCGATGAGATAATTGAGAGAGACGTGGAATTCCGCGGTGGATGTTGGCCGCGCGTCCCCGATGTCCCGTTAGGTCGACGAACATTATGTTGTGCTCGTTCTTCTTAAGCAAACACGGGCAAACGGGCAAGCGTCTGTGCACGAAAGACCGGCCGCGATAACTACGTATATATTACGTGTTACGCGGCGTGTCGAGGCCGCACCCATCGCGAGCACACGGAGCCTCGGCGTTCGTTTTACGAACGAGGCGACAGAAAAATGGCGCTGCAGGAAATAGATATTAGCTAACGGGTCTAACTGCCCTCCCACTGGTTATGGATGTATAACCAGTATAAAACGATTCTCGAGAAACCTCCTTTCCATCCCCTTTCAGGGTGCGGCGATTCTCACCCACTCGCTCTCTTTCTCTCACCTTCGTCTCTCTCGTTGGTTCATTCGCGAGGCGTGCTTCCAACGTTCGAAGGTGAAAAAAAAAAAAAAAAAAAAAAAAAAAAAAACTGGTAACATTGCAGCAAACTACTCGTAATTTCGACGAATCTGTCGCAGAAAATAACTGTTCGGAGGCAACAAGGGTGTTGGACACGCGCGAAACCGCGAAAACCAGGATCTAGCGTCCCCTCCAGGCACCTTTGAAGCGCGTCAGCAGCGTGCCTACTTTCGAAGCGTAGGCGACACGAACGAACGAACGAAAGGGGAGGACGCGGAGAATCCGCGAAAAATTCTTTCCGCAGCGGTGTGAAACTCGGTCGGGACATGTTTTTCCTCGACACGCGAGGTCTGTCCTTTCGGCCCCAAGGGGAGGGAGCGTGGCGTAACGCTTGCAAGCAGACGACGAACGAAGGGGAGCGACGTTGTCACCGACGCGCGGACGAATTATTTTTTTCCGGCGGACTCGTCTGCAGGAGCATAGGTAACGCGCGATGCCGGAAAAGTAGGAAATCCTGTCGAAAAGATTAGAACACGGGCCGCGCCTGTGTCCAAGTAATACCAGTCGGGTAATATCTCACCATTAGGCATAATCATCCCCTTACACATCCGACGAGCACATCCACCCGGAGTCAGCCCGGCCCCCTAATGCCTTATAATTTATAACTCACCCCCCAGGTCTCTGCCGCCGCTTCGTCTACGCCCATTCTGCCGCATTCACGGCTTGGATCTCCTCCTCCTTCTCCTCTGCTCTTTCTCTCTGTCGACACAATCCGTGTTTTCTGAAAAATACGTACTCATTGTCTGTCGTGATTGTTGGATGACTGAGTTAGCAACAGTCTACATAAAAGTAGTGGACTGTGAATAGTCAGAAGGGCAAGATCCAGTAGCTGGTGATTCGTGCACCTTCCCCCCTTTCACTTGACGATGGTAACCCGAAATATACAGGGTGTCATACGTAACTGGTGGATTCTACGTGAAAAACTGAATGAAAAACAATCCGTGTTTTCTGAAAAATACGTACTCATTGTCTGTCGTGATTGTTGGATGACTGAGTTAGCAACAGTCTACATAAAAGTAGTGGACTGTGAATAGTCAGAAGGGCAAGATCCAGTAGCTGGTGATTCGTGCACCTTCCCCCCTTTCACTTGACGATGGTAACCCGAAATATACAGGGTGTCATACGTAACTGGTGGATTCTACGTGAAAAACTGAATGAAAAACAATCCGTGTTTTCTGAAAAATACGTACTCATTGTCTGTCGTGATTGTTGGATGACTGAGTTAGCAACAGTCTACATAAAAGTAGTGGACTGTGAATAGTTAGTCATGAGGGCAAGATCCAGTGGTTGGTGATTCGTGCACCTTCCACTTGACGATGATAACCCGAAATATACAGGGTGTCATACGTAACTGGTGGATTCTACGTGAAAAACTGAATAAAAAATATAGAATAAAATTTTTTCATACGGAGCTTCATTTCGGAGAAAGAGTGGCTTTGAAGGTTTATCGAGTACGCGTGCACTTGATCAAGATCCAACTCGACGGATTTCATTATTATCTCTACTAATATTTGTAAATATTCCGAATGTTGGTACGCGAGGGCACAGAACTGTCTACTCTTCGCCAATTTCTTTCTAGTTTAAAAATTGTTGGAAGTGACGTCCACGTTTGTCGCATGCACGACTGTGCTCTTCTTATTAAATTTCTACCAACATTTACTAATGTGTTATTTTGCAGTTTCATTGTTGCAAACGCTGTAATAATTTTTTCTTTTAATTGTTCGACGTTCGCTATGTCGCTAGAATACACCATAGATTGAACATGACCCCGTAAGTAAAAATCCAGCGGTGACAGGTCCGGAGATCGTGGCGGCCGATCCAATATATCGGTAGTTTTCGTTAAAAAAATTTCTCGCTTCACGATTGAAATGCGATGGTACTCCATCTTGTTGGTAAATTAAATTTCTTCGAATTTCAAGACGAATGTCTTTCGATAACTGAGTTGAATCTTGATCGAGTGCACGCGTACTCGATAAAAACATTCAAAGCTGTTTTTCTCGGAAACGAAGCTTCGTACGAAAAACTTTCATTCTTATATTTTTTATTCAGTTTTTCCACCAGCTTCCCGTTTGTACCACCAGTTACACGACACCCTGTATAAGGACATGCTCGGAGGAAGCAAAATCGGCAAAAGATCTCGTACACGACCGCAGTGTTGCAACACTGAATAAACCTCTCCAGAATTACAAGTGCGTTAATTCCATTACACGCTCCAACACGATGTTGATGAACATACCGAAGAAAGAGAGGGGAAAAGACACAAGCCTCTGGCAAATTGGTAGTTTCTGGATTAAATAACAGCAGCGGGCTGGCAGTTTACATTAAATTGTTCAGTTATAGGTACACATATGTTTCCTTGATACACTTTGCCACAAATTATTTTACTCGCACTAATTCACAAACTGCCGCGACACCTACGCTGCATAATAACATATGTTTACATAAATGAAAGAAAGATTGTTGGTTGAGATCTACCGATATCCACGACGAGCGATACGTACGCCGGTTTTTCTAACCCCGGTGAGGCGAACTTGTACTTGAAGCGAGCTAACGACCGGCAAGGTGACGTAGGGTGAAGAGGGGTGGGGGGCGACGAAAGAGAGTGGAAACCGGCGAGTTGACGAGAGCTGAGGGAGATGTCAGGGGGGGGGGGGGGATGAGGTGAGAGGGGGTTGCGTCGGGTCGGCAATTATTCGGCGCAGGAGGGCACAGAGGCGCGAGTGCTCTGGCTAGGAACCGGGTTGTATTGCGGTTGGGAAATTTCGAAGGCGGAGGAGAACGCGTGGCGAGTGAACGAGAATGAGAGAGAGAGGGGCTAGGGGGCCAGGCGATCAGCATTTTAAAATAGAGCTATTTTTAATTATGCCGGCTTGGTCGGTGATCCGCGATAGAAGAGAAAACGGGGGTGGGGGAGAGACGGCAAAATGGAAGGGGAGGAAAAAAAAGGGACGCGCGCGCGCGAAGTGAAGTGAAGTGAAGAGAAGAGAAGAGCGAAAGAAGAGGAGAAAGAGGCGTCTCTGTCGCGAAGCCGGTCGCGGTCGCGATCGCGGTCGTGTTCGTGCGTTTATCCACCTACGACACGGCATATTAAAAATCGGTGCGCACGCCCGCGCGTCCGCGTCCGCGAGCGTACTCTGCCCGGGATACGGGTTGCCGATCTTTTCCGCAAACACGGAATTATATGTAAGCCGTAAGACATAGACAAAGGGAGGAGCGGCGGATAGAGAGAAGAGCTCGGAGCTTGCTACCCCAGCCTCCAGCCCCCCCCCGTCCCCCCTCCCCTTGCCCATGTGCTCGCCTGCCGCACGGCGGATATATGCCTACGTTGCGTTGGCTAGGTTCGATAGAGGCGCGCGCGTGTACAGAGGCGAGAGACCGTGTCATCTGTATGTCCTGAACCCCTTTTGCCCCTCGAAACGTTAAGCTCGCCCAGCGGTACACAGGCCTTAAGCCGCATCGTCGCCGATCCCCCTGGCCCCTTTTAACCAACCGTCCCTTAGCTCTCCGTCCGTCCGTCCCTCCCTCCCTCTTTCTCTCTGTCGTCGCCCTATGCCAGGCTCCTCGGCTCCTCGGCTCCTCGCGTGTTGCGCGATACATCGCGTCACGACCAGCTATCCGCCGGGCACTGCTCTTACCGCCTTAATGCATTCGGCAAACATTCGCCGAGCGTTGCCAACGGGTCTTTATTTACACTACGGATTCTTCTTTCCCGTCGCGTTCAGCGCGCGGAACGTGGAGAGGCGTAGTAGAGGGCTGCGGCGTACAACTCCTCCTTGTACGTACGTACGTACGTCTCCGCTTCTTCCTTTTTTTTCCCCCCTCCCCGCTTCTCTCTAGGTAGATTCTAGACTGTAGCACGCCCTCCTTTCCAACCGATCGTTCCTTCGTTCGTGACCTTTGACGAAACGTCGAAACTTTCTCTCCTGTTTCTGCGTTCCCTTCGTCTCGGTCGAAGACCATCGACCAAAAGACGGTCGATCCGCGCGAACGAAATATATACACTCGCTACTGAAACTTTGAACGAGGGTAAATACTCGGACGAGATTCTCTCTCTTTCTCTCTCTCGAGTTATTATCGCTGTTATCCGAGTATCAGTTGGAAAATAATATCGCGTAATTAGTTTCAGTTAAGGGTAAAACCGGATACTTGATATGTATTATTGAGCTTTGTGACGAAAAATCAGATGGCAGGAAAGCAAAAATTCGCAGGAAAGATTCGCCGAAACCCTTGATTGAAGAGTAATCTTTTAGTAACGACCTTTGGTGCAGTAAAAAAAAAGTGACCAAACTTTGTGGAGAAAATTGTTTGGCTCGCGGTAAAATAAAATTTTCTGGTGGTATACAAACATGTACCTCGCAAGGATGACTATTAAAAGACGTATAAAATTCAACGCAGTTGTAAAATCTTTTATTTTTATTAGTTGTAAAAGTTTTACTCCACTCTTCCCAGACAGAGATGATATTTGATGATGTAGTGCAAGAGATGATAAAAATATTGTTGATAAATTATATTTGTTACAACGTCAGTCAGTATTCTGCCGTTTCTCTGAACAAATGAAAAAAATACCGCGTGTTATTCCTGTCAAAAAAGGAAAGATAATAGAAAGCGAGTTGTTTGAAGATTGCAGTGACGACAAATTTGTTTTTGATCTATATAAAAAATAATTTGGACAGCGATGGTTTTGATGATGACATTATTCTGGATCAAAACGTAAAAAGGCAGGGAAACTTCAATTTAATACTTCCACTGACAGCGAGGAAGATAAAAAGTAAATGACATTATATAATACATAGTGAAAATTGTCTGGCAAACGAAATCTTTGAGGGAAACAGCATTCTTGAACGGGGGATGAATTTTTCAACTGGATTCAAAGTACAAACCTAGCTCACGGATAATTGAATACTTTTGCTTATTTTGGAACGTTAGACAGCAAACGAATTTATTTGCAAGACGAACTGTTGGTAAGAAGCAAATATATCTGGGCAAATTGGGAATGACGTTACAGTTGCGGAAATGAAGGCTTTTATCGGTGTTGTATTGAATATTATATAAAAAAAAAAGTTGCATAATAGAATACAAAAGAATTAGAGGAACAAAAAAAGTAAAAAAAGAAACTCCAAAAAAACAAAGTAAAAAAAGAAACTCCAAAAAAAATCGAAGTTGTGAAGAAGTACTTGGAGCGCAAAGATAGGTTAGGTTAACACATTCCGCGTACCGCACTCAGCGCTCTCAACCTCTTCACATTTTTGGAGCAACAGGAAAACTTTGTACAATGCACATATGCACATCTTTAATTCATCATTAATAAAATATTCTTAAATTTTTCATAGTAATATTTAAGAATCTATTTATTATGTATTTTAGATTTCAACTATTATTTATTTTATATTTGTATTAACACATTGAGGACGGTATGCTCTGATACAAACATATAGTATTTTCTCGTATATTTTGAATAATTTAATATACGATTGAAAGGGAATGTACAGCATTTGACAAGAGTATTATTTCATTAATAATTAAAATTATTAGTTATTTTTCATTTTAGAGGTATTTTATTAAATGAAAATACCTCTGGTAACGTTTCTTGGCGTGGTATGTTAGGAGACAATTTCCCTACTTTTTGAAAAATTATATAACATTGTATAATTATATATTATATATAATAATATATAATAATATAAAATAAATTATATGTAATATTATATAATTTATATTATAATATCATATAATACAATATAGTTGCCCTCGTGTCCCCTTACAACGCAGAAAAGCGTTCCCCGTTCGCAACGTTGAGACACGGAAATTCTCGCGTCCCGTCCGCAACGTGTTAAGATTTAATCGATGATTTCTCGAGTTCTTCGCGGGCAGATCGAACGAAGGATGCATAAAACCGTGTCACCGGCGATCGACGCTCGAATCACGAATTCGCGGAACGGTTTAATCGTCTTTCGACGCGGTGAATTCGTCGTCGACTTAATCCGTAGCCGGAACCCGCGGCTAATAACCGCGGCTCTAATTATTTTTCCGAGAATTATAAGCGGCTTTCCCCTCCTGGGGAAAAGAAGCTAACCGCCGCCTGGCGAATGAAATGTTTCTCGAAGAAGCGGCCCGCTTCGTTTATTTCTTCCGGTTACGCGGCTTGTGTAATCGGCTTATCGGGCGGCGGCGCGCTCCTTTTAAATATCGACGCTCTCTCCTTCGCCTACTTATCTACTCCCTCGCGCGTGATTTGGAAAAAAAGGAAAAGACGTAGCATAGATTCTTTCCTCTTCTCCTCGCTTCCTATTTTGGACTTTGGCCGCGGGACGTCGAACACAGAGAGAGAGAGAGAGAGAGAGAAAGTACACCACCATCGTTCGGCGAATCCGACGCGGTGCGGCAAATTTGACGTATTGCATGCCCGTCAAATTGACGTGCGTCAACGTGCCGCCACGGTTCTCCCCTCTCCTCTCTCTCTCTCTCTCTCTTTCTCACCAACCCTTCGCCGAGCGTACGTTTTGTTCTAATACAGTCGGCGTTACAGCGATATCAAGCTCACGCTCGGGAAAACATTATCGCTTTATCGCGTTCGTAGAAATCACGCGACAGAGAGAGAGAGAGAGAGAGAGAGAGGAGCGAAATAAATTTGAAGTTCTCGGCTCGTCTTTCGTCACACGCTTCGGCGGCTAGAAATCAACTTTGGGTGAGGGCGCGTGAAAGAGAAAAAGAAAGAGGGGATGAAACGATGTACGTACGTTCCTTGACGATCGTGATTAATAATCTCGAATTCGTAATTAGCGGCAATGGCGCGCGGGTGATGGGTGGGCGGGTGGGCGGGAGAGGGAGAGCGCGGGGGATGGAACGGCAGTCGGGGTACGTCAACGGAGAACGATCGAAGCTTTTTCATTCGTATTACAAACGAACCCCTAAAAAATTCACCGTTGAAATAATTAAAATCCCTCGTTTTTCTCGTCGATTACATTTTTGTGCGGTTCTACGCATGCCGGCGATATCATATCGTATGGTAAATTAATTCGTTTCGATTTAAAAAAAAAAGGAAAAAAAAAAGAGGCGGAGAGGGGGGGAGGGAGAGAAAAAAAGGAAAAAGGGATTATAAAAGTTTCGCGGCAATGCCGTTGGAATTAAATGTGGAAAATTACATTTAAATTAATTGTTTTCCGCATGCTCGTGCCGCAATCCCCCCCCACCCTGTCCGTTCGTTTTTTTCCCGCCCCCCCGGTTTCGAATCATTGGCACGGTGTTGGTTAAACCGGCGAGTGACGAACACTCGACGACATCGTCGCGAGGAAAGGATTCGTCGAGCAGCGTTGTGTCTCTCCAAGCCGAAGGATATTCGAAATAAGCCCGATACCAGTAGCGGTATCATCGGTATCATCGTCGTTGCGCGAGAGCAAGAGCCGCAGCGGGGTACAAAGGGAGAGAGAACGAACGGTTCCGCTCGGCTGGTCGACTGGTCGGCCGGTCGAGCGGCGAGGGATAACGCGATGCAATGGAAATCAAGCGCAACCCCTTACCGCGGATTGGTATATACGAACCATCGGCCGATGGAAGCCATTATCTTGATATGCTGGCCGAGCATCGAACCGGCTCTCTCCTCGTTCCGTAGCCGTATAATTAAAGTTGCCGGCCGGCGAGGGCAAACGCGCGTACGCGCTCCGATAGAAACATTTTTGCCTCTCGTTTCTCGTTTTCTCTTTTTCGAAGACAGAGCGGCGCGGGGGTCGGTTGCCGCGTGGATATATATCATCGCGGATGGCGCGATGATCTCTCTCTCTCTCTCTCTCTCGGGGAGAGAAGAAAGAAAGGCCGCGTCCGGTGGAGTCCGGTTTCGATTCTGTACGTAGGCGACGCGTAAAATAGCTGCTGAAGGAAGAGGAGAAAGGGAGAGAAAAAGAGGAGAAAAGATGGGGAAAGAGAGAGAGAGAGAGAAGGGAGGAAGGAAGAAGGGTGTCGCCTAATAGCGGCAAATTACGCCTTCTTACTCTTACTTGTTTCCGCGAAGTACTGAAGAAGAGGGCGGTTGCCGCCCGAAGTAACTCTCTCGTTTTTATTTCCACCGTTTCGTACGTTCGTTCGTTCGTTCGTTCGTTCGTTTCGTCGCTCGTCCTTCCTCCTCACCGTTCTCCACTGCCACCTCCTCTACCCGTCGCCACCCCTTTCTCCTCTCTCTCTCCTTTTTTTTCCTTCTTTTTCTCCCTTCTCTTTAAGTATTCCGCTCAAGAAAAACAGCCATTAGCGAGAGTTTTCGCTTTTCGCGCAAAACTTTTACTCCGTACCGTAAATTCTCCCTTTCTTTCTCCGGCGGGGGGTGGGTGCGAGCAGTCGCGAGAGAGCGCGCGCGAGCAAAGAAGGATGACGAGAAAGTAGCGCGTCGGGCAAGAGGGGGGCGGGAGGGTGGCATGGGTGGGCGAAACGAACGAAACGGCGGCCAAGGAGTGAGGGACAGAGGGGGCAAACGGAAAGAGAAGGAGAAGCAGAAGGAGGAGGAGGACTGGGAAGCGAAGAGGGAAGAGAAGAGAGATTGCCGAGAGAGAGGAGGAGGTGGAGGGTGGATGGGAAACTCGAGCGAAACTCCAACTTTCGCCCGCATTTTTCATCGTCTATAAATTCTTATTTATATGCGACGCCATGTTTCCTTTCGTTTAGAGCGCGCTCGAGCCTGCCTGCCAGCCAGCCAGCCAGCCAGCCAGCCAGCCCGAGCAGTTTCCACAGATATCGAGGCAAATTTGTCACAAAGCGTTTTCGCGGGCGCGGATCGGCCCCGGCCCGTCCGATCCACCATCTCGAACGCGCGCACCCGAAATTGCCAAAGTTGCAAATGTTCGTCGCTGTAAATTTAATGCATCGCGCTTTATTCCGTAGGCGAGGGGGGAGAGGGGGGAGGGGGGAGGGTGCTACCCTTCCGCCGTCTACACCGCCAAGTAGACGAGCACCTATGTAAGTGCGCTCTCGACCGTTCGTTCTGTTTTCTCTCTCGATTTCCCGTTTTCCCTCCCGGCTCGCTCGCTCGCTCGCTCCGGCTGTTTGCCCCTTCACCCTCCTCGTTCTCCGCCCTTCATCTCCGAAGCGGACGAGAACGCTAGGCAGATAGGGCGCATTTACGCCGACGAGCCAGGCTTACGTTGTGCCCCCGTTCAACGTACACCCCGAGTGTATTTACGTAGAATTCGATGGTACGCTCGATGCGCGAGGCATCCTCGCGCGCGTACGAACGGCAGAGCAGGAAGGAAGGAGGGCTATCGAATAGGTCATTAATCAAACCACACCCTGGCGAATAGGCACCAGGGGCGGGTGGTATACCGGGCGTCTTTCGCGGAAAGGATTCGAGGATAATAGGGACGATGTTACAACGCCTTTGCCGCTTGTTGTAGAGAGACAAGACGTGAAAGCAGTCGCTTTCACGCGTTGCGCGTACGCGCTCGCAGCAAACTTTCCCAGCGACGTTCTGTCTGGAAGCTCGCGAGAAGAAGAGTGGTGGCCGGTCGGTCGGCAGGAGGCGAGATTCTTATTCCGCCGAGTAAATTAGAGACGAGTCGCGTATCAAATGGCTTTCCCCTAGCATCCCCACCCCCTCCTCCTCCTCCTCTTCCTCCTCTTCCTCTTCCCCCTCGTGCCCTTCTGGGCCTGTTCGCTAGTGCACTCGACGGCGGTGGTGAATTTAGCGCGGCGCGCGTTCCTCGTCGTCGGAGTGGTTCTAGTAGGGTTGCGATCCCCCTTTGGCCGGCGCGCTTCAGCCGCCGCGCAGACACCGGCGACGAGAAGAGCGAGAGAAAGAGAAAGAGAGAGGGTGTAAAATGCCGTCGCGTCCCGATGCCTCGGCGAAAAACTCGCCGTTGTGAAAGGAGGCCGTTTGAGGAGGAGAGGAGTTGTGTTTTTGTATTCTCTCTCGAAAGTCGGATTCCAAAGGAAAAGAAAAATTGTCGCGGGGGGAGGCGGGGAACGTGAAACGTGTCGTAAACCGAGAGACTGGCGCGTCCCTGCGTAACGTAAGCTGCGAATAGGGGTAGCGATGCGACGGTCGAAGGGTGAGAAGGGGTGGGAAGGGGTTAAATGAAAAAGAAGTCCCGCGATTCCGATTGCGGTGCGCGCAGGGTGGAACGCACGAGCCGAGGGGTGGCTTTCGAATTAGCGTATTTGAAACTTGGTATACAGCGCTCGATGGCGCGGCACAGTTGCCAAGTGACGTATTATAATATTTCATCCCCGTGGTACGCGGTTACGCACACGGTGGAAAGTGTGTGCCGCGATTGTGTGTGGGCGGCCGCGCGCGCGGGTAGGCTGCTCCACCCCTTTGCGCGCGTTATACGCCACACCGTGCCAGCCGCGTTTTATGTCTCTCTCTCCGACCAACGTAGACAGTAAGCACGCGTACGTACGAGTAATATCGTTAATTTGTATGTGTTTGAGTTCCAAGGGGGAGCAGAACCACCCTAATATATTCACGTGCGCGAATAGGATGTACAGTCGGTGCAAAATGCATCCGCCGTCGACGTCGACGTCGACGTCGTCCTTGCCCATCCTCCTCTTACCCCCTTTTGAACGATCGAAGAAATTTGCCGAAGAAATGATCCGCGAAAAGAAGAGAATCTATCATACGTACGATCGTCGTTTCTTCCCCCTTTTTTTTCTCTTTCATAAAAACGTTGCAAACGGGGCGGACGAACTCGATACACCGATTACGAAATTTCGACGCAGCTACCTTTCCACGGTGGAAAGTGGAAAGCCCGCGAGGCCCAGGGGAGAGCGAGGCGAGACAAGAGGTGGCAAGTTTTCGTTCAACGCCCCGGCCCGAGTACACCGTGGCTCCAGACACGATACTACACCGTCTCGCCGTAGTGTGTACGTATCTTTCGGACGCGTACGATGAAACGATGCTACTACTACGCCTTCGATCGATAGCTACGAGAAGAAGAAGGCAACATTCCAAGGAAAAACCAACATCGGGCCAATTTTCGACCTTTTCGACCTTTTTTTTTTTCCTCTTTCTCGCCTCTTTTTCGTATCTAACCTATCCCACGTTTGGGTAAGGGAGGGAGGAGATTTTCGTTGACCGTTTCGGCCGGAAACTTGTCGCCTAGGCAAGCGGCGGGCGGCTAGCTGCGTCGGATATTCCTGTTGATCGTGGCTTCGTTTCGCCGAAGGGTAACGAGGCGGTACGTAGGTTATTATCGCGGCTGCGATTCGAACGCGAGATTCGACTTTGAGAGAGAGACGGCGCGAGAGAGTGAGCGAGAGAGAGTAGCTATCGCGTGGCGATCGATGTCGAAAAGACGAGGGGCAGAGAGAGAGAGAGAGAGAGAGAATGAGAGCAGGGAAGTAGAGAGGCAGAGAGAGGTCAGAGGAAGAAAGAGACAGAGAGAGAGAGAGAGAGAGAGAGAGAGAGAGAGAAAGGCAAACCGTGAAAAGGCAAAAGGGAAAAGGAGGAAGAAGCGATCGAAGAGGTGGAGAAGAAAGACGACGCGTGTTTCAGCGAGCGCGTTAAGCGGTGGATAAGAGGCGGTTATAGAGGGTGGCAGAGGATGGACAGGAGGGTAGGCAGAGAGCAGTAGGTAGGTAGATAGAGGAAGAAGGGTGGGTAGTGGGTTAGGAGGCAACGAGTTAAGGCTGGTAGGGGTTGCTGGAAAGAGGCGATCCTCTGGCCGATCGTGGACGGCGGTGGAGCGAGCGAGCGGGCGGTGAAGGTGGCGGTGGAGAATAGTGGAGGAGGCGCGGGCCGGTGGGGGAGGCCGGTGAGGACGAGGACGAGGACGAGGAGCAGGAGGAGGAGGAGGAGGAGCGGCGGGCGGCGGAAGGGGGGAAGGGTGAGAGAGCGAGCTGGCAGGACGAGGGGATGAGAGAACTCGGAGGGTCGGGGTGGTACCAAACACTGTGCTCGCTAGCTCGCGTACTATTGTGTATACTATTGTTCTGGTTGGCTAATATCCAAGATGGCCGCCCGGTTATACTCGCTTCCGCGGTGTGCGTGTCCTCACGGCGTGCTCGCGAGAGCTAGCGCTCGTACGCGTTCGCACGCGTCGTACGCGTGTTCGTACATATATATATATATATATATATATATATATATATATATGTGTGTGTATATATATACATACATACATATATATATACATAGATATATATATGTATATATAGATATATATACGTATATATATATATATATATATATATATATATATATATATGTGTATATGGAAGGTGCGCGCGAGGATGTGGCGTGCTGCAGGAGCGAGTGGCGACGAGGCCGCGAGGGCCGCGCGCGCGGGGAGCAACGAGCTGTAGGAGTTAGGGGGCGGGGGAGCCGCGGGCCGGAGGTATGCGCGTCGGTGCGCTCAAGTAACGCGTAGGCATACGTATGTACGTACGTATTTGTGGACGGGGAATTCAGTGTACCGAGCAATGCGCGGGAGCGATGCATATATACGCGTGAGATAATAGCCATTGGCGGAGCCTTAGTCTCCTCGAGGTATATCGATCTGGCGTCGTTGCCGAACACCGAAGACTTCCTGTTGCGGCGGGCGGCGGCCACCGCGAACCCGCTCGAGCCGCTCTGAGCCTCCTCTTCGTGCGTGTCTAGTCGTTATCGTTACCGTTACCGTCGTCGCGCACCCGAACCCGTTACCTCTTCCCGAAATACGCTTCCGTTTTATAAACGCTGTCTTTCTACGTCGGCGTCGCCGTTCGTCGAGAAGAGACGGAAGAGAAAAGGAAACGGGCCGAGGGAGAAGAAAACGATTCGATTCACGGTTGTGCTGCGCGAAGAAGGGCAGCGAGGGCCGAAACGTTTATCGCCGAAACGAAGAAGAAACGATTACCGCGCAGACGCTCGGCCGCTCGTCGATGTAAATTATTATCCAAGTTTTTTCATCGCCGGTACTTTCTTCGTCGCTTGGATAAAACCCCGGAGCCCTCGCTCTAGTCCTTTTTCTCCGTCGCTACGGCTGCCTCGTCCCAACGCTGGCCGTTTTTGCCCGTGTCTCCTCTGTTTTTCCTTTTTTTTTTTCTTTCTTCTTCTTCTCTCGTTGCTCGTTCGCACACACGCACACACACACGCGCGCGCGCGCGCGCACACACACACCACACTCGAGCCCCGTTCGCAGTGGCGCGTAGACGCCGGCATAAAATGTAGATTAATATAAATATTCATAAACACCATAAAGTTTATGTCTCGGTAGCAGGGGCGGGCGAGGGCGAGGGCGAGGGCGAGGGCGCGAGGGCGCGAGAGCCGAGCGAGCGCTAGGGTGAGGAACGAGCGGTGCGTTTCGCTCGTCGTAAAACCACCCCAGCTCTCTCTCTCTCTCTCTACCTTTGCACGCCTCGACCCGGCCGCCGGAGAGAGAGTCGTCGTCCCCTCCGCGCCGTGAAAAGATCCACGGGAAAAGAGAGGGTTGCCAGAAACGCGCGCACACGCCAAAGGAAACTGCGTCGCACTGTTTCGACGTTCGCCTCGTTTTTAACCTTCGACCCTACCGCTCGCGTACGTATCTATATATATTCGTTTCGCTTCTTCCGGACTAAATCGGTCAACGGCTCAATCCGCGATTCGTTCCCCCGTTCCATCGCGGGAATCGCGACAGGACATTTGAGTTTTAACGATCGTTAGCAGAGGAGTGGAGAAGCGATAAGACGCGGGGGAGCGGCGCGCCTGCCAGCCGAATAATGGAAAATGCCGGGTGGGAAAGGGGGGAAAAAAGAAAGAAAGAAAGGAAGGAAGGAAGGAAGGAAGGAAGGAAGAAGGAGAGGAAAACAGAGGAAAAGGCGAGAGAAGGGGAGTGGCGTTTCGCGATTCAGCTTTGAGCAGCGTTGCATGGCCGCGCGACACACGCGCGTGCCCTTATAATTAATGAATTAATGGTCGACTAACGCGATCCTCGACGGAAGCGTGGCATTTTTAATTTTACGACCACGCGACCTCTAGGTTCGCCGGTTCGCCGGTTCGCTTTCGCCACGGCCTGTGGCGTGTTGTGATTTTTATCGGGCAATTAACGCCAGGCGTACACGTGTTGCGCGCCGCGAACGTTTACGCCTCGTTGACGACCGGTCGTCGACAATTAAAACGAAAACCCCGAAGAACGACGACCGGATCTCGTCCGCGAGCGCGTGCCACCGCCGGCCAGCTTCGCCTGGTGTTCTCTCTCTCTTTCTCTCTCTCTCTCTCTCCCTTGTTTTTCTCCTTCTTCCTTCGTCTTCTTTGCCACGTCGACGCGTCGCGCAATCTTCGTCCCATCGCGCGCGTTGCGTGGGCGTTTGTTGTTTCAATGTCGCGCGTTCCAGAAAACTATGACGGTTAATCTAAATTTAAAGGGGGCGGGGGATGGTGCTGAATAAGAGACGTGCCGGTTTCATCGCTTGTAAATAAATACAAGAGCGCGGTGCGGCGTTTCTTCCAACTAGGTCTTCGCTGCTTCCAATATTTATAGATACGACGAGAATGGCGGGACACACACGTGCACATAGATACACGCCCGATGGTGCACGAAGTAGCGGCGGAGGGGTATTAATTGCCACCCTCCCCCAATCGTCCGACTCTTTGTCTCCCGTTCTTGCGTTCGGACGTGCTTACATTCGTTGAAACAGCCTCCCACTTGAAATCTATTATCCTAAGCACACGGTATATTTACCTTCGAGCATTGACTCGCCTGTTTGGCCGAGGGATCGAGCAAGTTTCACCAGCTGATCGCAACTCTGGCCCGATGTACCTGCGCGCGCGCGCGCGCGCGCGTGAGAATCGTAAATTGCAAATTTTCGATCCATATATTTTTCTTTTCCTCTTTGAGAAATTTTCGATATTATTTATACGTATTAACCAGTTACGTCTTTGTCAAGTATCATGGTGATCTTCCAACAACGAAGAGCGTGCGAGAAGTTTTTGAATTTTTCTGTGATAAATTGAGATTCGGAGAAAATTTCAAAAAAATAAAAAAAAAGGGGGACAACCTTGTTTAAATTTCTAAAAATGTACTAGTGTTTCTGTGCAATCTGTAAAATTCTCGGAAGAAAATTACAAAGATCGGTCACAAAAACTATACTAAAGTATACTAAAACTATCTCTACCAGGACCAGTCACAGTCACTGATCTTTCAAAAATGCGTAATAACAGATTATTTTTTATATTTATTCATTTATTACTTTCTCACAATGGAACTCTACGTTATGTGGTACATTATTGTTACTAATTAATTCTGTGTTATTAATTTATCTGTGAGCATGATCCCTAAATGGGGGTTGGCACATTTTATCACTTACACAACTCGACAACAGCAGCAAGTATAATAAAAAACATATGCTTTGGTAACAGAAATGTTAAAGAAATTTCTATTTTATAGTTTAACAGACAGCCGCGATACAAAATTATTTTGATTTTGAATAAATGAAAAAAAAAGGAAAATAAATAAATTTAGTTGTCGCTGCAAACGTTATTACATCATTGCGGATTAAAAATGTCTCCCTCGAAGTAGGAATTTCAAAATAAAATTGTCAAACCGGCATGGTGGTTGTGGTGTTAACGATCCGCCGTCAGTAAGTGCGGCGTCGTGCACTTGGATCGTCTTTAATCAAAGTAAATAAATCATACGGAGCAACGCCGGTCGGAAATACGTGCCATTCCCCATTGGTGTTGATCATTCCGCGAAACTCTGTTTCCTCGCGTCGTCAATTATTTTCGTACGTGGAGTTTATTATCGTATCCCTCTCTCTCTCTCTCTCTCTCTCTCTCTCTACCGATATCGGAGATGTAGACACACACGCCGGTATTAATAAGAGATCAAATTAAGATCGCTTTCGGGCGATCTGGATTGCCCGGAGGGGGCATTGACTCCCCTCGTTTCCCTCGTTTTTTCAATCCCGCGGAATCGAATCGATTTTTCACTTCGACGCTAAATCGTTTCAGCTGCTTGGCGACGCGAGTCACCGATCTCGGCTGGAAATGTCATCGAATTCGCGACAATGTTTTGCGAGATTCCAGTCTTTAACAGCCGTGGCGAGTCGAGGCGGGGCGGGGCGAAGTTTTGTATAATTATTCTCTTAGTTGTGCACGTTATTGTGCGCACTCTTAACGCGATCCGCGGGAGGAGGGGGCGGGGGGAGGGAGAGA
>NW_025110209.1:131901-142137 GCF_011392965.1 Frieseomelitta varia | reverse complement strand
AAAAAAAAAAAAAAAAAGAAAAACTCTGCTTTCCCGCCACACCGCGATTTTGCTCGATTTCTGATTTTCACGCGCAAACGCGCGATAGAGTCTCTCCCTCTCTCTCTCTCTCTCTCTGTCTCTCTCTCTGTCTCTCTCTCGGCCACCGGCGAATCTTCCGGCAGATTTGTCGCCCGATTCGGCCCGAGAGGCAGACAGCCATCCGCGGATAGACGGAAAGCCAGAGGGAGAATGTGAAAGAGTGAGAGAGAGAGAAAGGGGAATGGGAATGGGACTGGCAATGGGAATGGGAACGGGGAACGGAGGGGGAAGCGAGTTAAACGTATCGCAAGCCGCATCGAAACTAAACCGAAACGGTCGCGATAATCCTGCGAGTCGCGCGCTACCGTATATACGCGTATCATCGTTCCACAGCGACGCCGCGTCGCTGTCAACGGCATTATCTAATTCGAATAGCGTAAATTCAATGGCCGATACGCCGATACGCCGATTCTCGATTCGTTATCGTGGAGGCCAGCCTGCCGCGGCCCTTTCTTTTCATCATTCGCGCGAACCCAAGGTGGCAACCGAGAGCAAAATCATCCTCGATTCGATGCCTTTTTTTCTTTTTTTTTTTTGTACTAAAGTTGTACGCGACACTCTGCTGAAACTGAAAGTGCGAAACGTAACGTCGCTTCGTGTGTTCGGTGGTCCCCACTTGAGCGTTCACAATCGGGACCGAGATTTCTGCGCTGGCCAAACCGTATGTACAATAATTCGTCGCTTTTCTTTTGATACTCGTCGGTATGATATCACTGGATAGAAATTACTACGCAGTCACAAATTTGTTATTTGTTTTGCCTGAATTGTGTGTTCCAATACGCTTGAAACTGAGAAGATGTTGCAACTTCTCGGGACAAGAAATTCTCGACGTGCGTGGCACGTTATTCCAGCGCAAGAAATTGAACCTAAATCTAACCTAAAATTAACTTAACCTTCTAAGGACGAGGTATTTAAATCCCTCTTCGCTAGCGAACGGATTTAAATCGCCAGGCAAAGTTTAATTTTACATGTTTTCATATAAATTATTGTAGTTCCTATATTTTCAAAGTTCAATCAAATCAAACAAAGACTACGTTATTTTGCAATAATTTATTATAATTCATTTGCAATAATACATTCGGCTTTCTCAGATATTATATAGGTGTCGATATGTTAGTATTTAGAAGGTTAACCCCTTGCTCTGATTGCGGACCGTAACGAGTGACCGAATCGTATCCAATAATTCGTCGCTTTCTTTTCGAACTCGTCGGTATGACACCACTGGATAGAAATTATTGAGAAGTAGTAAATTTATTATTTGTTTTGCCTATTTTGTTTTACTTAAATATATAATTCTACCTATTATAACACGTTATGCTATAACATATAATATATAAAATGTTATAACATAACCTACGTCATGCCTTAATATAACCTATATTCTAGTTAAATACATTGACATTTCGTGTGTTTATGGTTAAATTATATTACAGACTAAAGCTGCATTAACTTTTAAATGAAATAAAATTTTCTATAATGTCAGGAAACGACATTACTCGTAGGTATCCTTAACCACTTGCACTGGTGACTGATTGCGGACCGTAACGAGTGACCAAGTAATTCGTCGCTTTCTTTTCGAACTTGTCGGTATATCACTGGATAGAAATTATTGGGAAGTAATAAACTTATTATTTATTTTGCCTGGGTTATACTTGAATATACTGAAAATTGAAAAAATATCGCAATTTTGGAACAAGAAATTCTCAACGTGCGTGACATTCCAGCGCAAGAGGTTAAATGTATTTTGCGAACTATGCCGAAATATCAGTTTGAAGTATTATCACTCGCTTTGTATCGTGCAACTGTCATGTTTCACGCGTAACGTAGCTTAGAGTCCCAATTCCAAAAATTGGCGACGAACGCTTAAAGTGCGAAATAGTGCGGACGATTAAGTGGTGATTACTAGCTATTCGACCGGTCAGATAACCGGTTATGAAACAAAGATCCCTTTACGAAAATGACACAGTCATTTGTCAATTTAATACAAGTGAAACTTTTAGATAACTTTTAGATAAGAATAGAAATTACACATATACATGTATACATCCGTCGTCGGTTTTTTGGTGCGAGAGTTATAAACGAACGAAAGAGAATTTCAAATCAAATTTTCAACACTAGAACTACCGACGATTAAAAAACTTGAAAAATTTTCGTCGCGAAATATTTAAGTAAAAAAAAAAAATATATATATATATATAATAATATGAAGCACACATAATATGAGCTTTTATTTACAAATTGTACGAAAAATCATTTTACATCCAACAGAAATTAGTCATTTCGATCATTTTGGTAGCTCTAGTGTTAAACCGGACGTTCAGTGCTAATTTCGAAAGCTTATCCCTTTCATACCGTTATAAGCTTTCGTAATGTGCTCCTCACGTTTAATCTCGAGAGACGCGAGCAAATACACACACACATACATATATACAGGTATTATTTATAATCGAATAGAGAACGATGGCGAGGGTGGGGGGGGGGGAGAGGGGTTGGAGATAAAAAGTCGAATCGAACGACCGATACAATATTAAAGAATTTGATTGCACGGACGTCTGACGGATGTAGGTCAGACCGGTAGATAAATGGCACGTTGGCTAAAATCTTATTTATTAACCCGCTCGATGAAATATGTTATTTTACTTTCAAGGACGAGGCGAGGTTTCGATCTTCGCTCGCCAATGCCCTTTGCAACATTTATCTCGCATCTTATTCCCGCTTCGCGTGCCGAACGTTCGATCATTTTCACCTATGCAGAAAAAGGTGAATCGGTACGGTCGAATTTTGGCGCGCGTTAGTGTTCGACTCGACGCGGAAAAGATCCGAAGAATCTTGCGTTATGGAATAGTGTTAATGATACAACGTTTGTGTATTGATGTAAAATACATCAACTTGTTAAAATTGAAGCGAAGCGAAATCGAACGTTTAAAAATTGATGCATTTCTTTCCGAACACCTGTCACACAGGTGTTGTAAATATTTGCCCCTTTAGTTTTATTTTTACAAGATGAGTTTAGTGCTGTAGCGCCATCAACATTTTCAAACGATGACAATTTTTACGATACAAGATCGACGAAGAATCTCGTGTCATGAAGTGATATTAACAACGTAACGTAGTTTGTGGATCGATGTAAAATACATCAGTTTGTTGTTAAAATTGTGGCACGAAATTGAACGTTTAAAAATTGATGCATTTCTTTTCGAACACCTGTCACAGGTGTTGTAAATATTTGTCTCTCTGGTTTTATTTCTACGAGATGAGGTTAGTGATACGACACCTTTAAAATTGCCGGATGACGATGATTAAAATTGTTTTCAATTATTTCGCATCTAATTTTTATCGGTCTGGAAGCGAGTGTGAAAAATGCGTAGTACCTTTTAGAATTACAATTTTTATGAAAGATATTTATTTACGTAAAAAAGTATTATATGGTGACAGGAAAAAAAAACCCCATTAACGTAAAAATGGCAAACGACAAAATTCTTTTTGCAAGAATTTTCCCATTCAGGGGGAAGTTTTCATCTTTCCGCCATTTTCTATGTATCAGACACTATACTGAGGGAGTCAAAGTAAGATAAATCTTAGAATTACCATTTTTACAAGAGACATTTATAAAATTACTTTTTAACTCCAAAAAAACGTTACAAAAAGCAAACAAAATTCTTTTCATTCAGAGGGAAGTTATCATCTTTCCGCCATTTTCTATGTATGTATCAAACACTATGCGGAGGGAGTCAAAGTAAAACAAAGCTTAGAATTACCATTTTTACAAGAGACATTTACAAAATTACTTTTTAACGCAAAAAAAACGTCAGAAAAAGCAAAATTCTTTTCAAAACACTTTTCATTCAGAGGAAAATTATCATTTTTCCGTCATTTTCTATGTATCGAACACTATGCGGCGGGAGTCAAAGACAAATCTTGGAATTACCATTTTTACAAGAGACATTTCACTCATGTAAAAGATTACTTCTTAACGCGAAAAAACGTCAAAAAAAGCAAACAAAATTCTTTTCATTCAGAGGCAAATTATCATTTTTCCGTCATTTTCTATGTATCGAACACTATGCAGAGAAAGTCAAAGTAAAACATAGCTTAGAATTACCATTTTTACACTTAGCTGTGTAAAAAATTTTCAACGCGAAAAAAGAACACCCATTAAACGTGCCCCCCCTCCCCCCCCCCAAAAAACGAATAAAAAAACTCTTTTTCATTCCTAGAGAAATTATTCTTCCCACACTGAGTCGAGCACTGCGCTGAGAAAGAAAGAAAGAGTCAAAGGGCGAGGGAAGATCGGTATCCTCGGTCGATCGTCCACGTAGAGCCCGAGTGCAGTTTCTTCGTGCAACATCGACTTTGGCGCGACCGCTAATTGAGAAAGAGGGGAGGGGGGGGGGAATCGGAGGGATTACAGAGGAGAGAGAACAAAACGAAAGGGGATGGTTTGGGAAAGCATCCGCAGGAAAATCGCGACTCCGCGGAATGTCGGTTTCGACGGCCGAGGGAGAACGAATCGAGCGAGCACGAAAAAGGGAATGGTCGGGGAGGGGGGAGGGGATGAATCGCGTCGAAAGGGTGGAATCTGGCACGCGCCAAACTTGCCTCGCGATTACAGAGAAATTAAAACGCTCGCGCCAACCCCTTTGTTTCCCCGTTGCTGGCGGATTCTTTTGGGACACCGCGCGCCGCGCAACGTTTCGCGTTTTCTCGTTTTCGTTGTTCCTCCGCCGCGTGGAAAAAGTGGAAACGTTGAATCCTTGCGGTTTCTTGTTCCTCCTTAGGATTCGACGGATCACGGATGAGCGGATGATTGGTCGGTGGAAATCGACAGCCGATCTTGCGTGAAACGCTCGCGGCCGAATGAACGTCCTTTTCGGAGCGAAACGCGAGCATAGTCGGAGAGGAAAGAACAGGCGAACAGAGCGCGGCACGAAAACGGGGAGAGGGAAAGAGAATCGCAAAGAGAGAGAGAGAGAGAGAGTGAGCGAGAGAGAGGAGTGGCGCGCGAGGGCAACGAGGCCGCATAATCCGGCCGCAAAATCCGGAAGCGTTTAACATAATTAGGTATCGGGTGTCGAGTATCGGGTGTCGGGGGCGTCGAGAGAGAAAGAGAGGCCGGGCTGGAGGGTGAAAGAGAGGCCGGCAGAGAGAGAATCGAAGAGCGGAGGAGGGTGAGGGTGGTGGCGGAGGATGAGGCAGGTTGGCGAGGTTGGCGAGAGGAGGTGGAGGAGACCGATGGCGCACAGGAGTGGCGAGATACAGAGGGTTGGCCGAGGGTTGGCGACACGCTTCGGCTGGCGAGAAAGAGACGATAGAGAGGCCCAAGAGAGACGAAAATCGAGTGTGGAAACCAGAGGAGAGAAGCAACGATCGCGCGGTAATCTGGCAACGAAAGAGAGTGAGAGAGAGAGAGAGTGAGATAGAGAGAGAGAGAGAGAGAGCAGGCTGCGCGTTTATACCGGACAGTGGCAGAGATCACATGCGAGTGGAGGGCGAGGGAGAAAAAGGGAGCGAAAACGAGTAGGAGAGAGAGAGAGAGAGAGAGAGAGAGAGCGTGTACGCGCGTATACAAGGTACATACTAGTATCGCGCGCGGTATGACGATACGTGTGCCGGGTGGGTTAATCGTTAGCACGTTGTCGCGGTAAAACAGTTTGGCGTTTTAGCCCGTTTGCGAGTCGGTGCCGTCACGAGTCGGAGCCGAAGCTCTTCCGGTCTATATAGCCCATATTAGAGGGGAGGGTATGTGCGTGTACGTACAGCCAGCGCGATAACGCGCCATCGCGTTGATCCGCCGTTGACCACCCCAAGAGTTGCCCCTCTGATTTCTTCCACCGATTTTCTTTCGCCGATCTCGTCTCGTCCTCTTTCGCCAACGAAAGCGCTAACGAGCGCCAACGAGATCCGATCGCCCGTCCGGCCGAAAGTTTTTGCGAAAGTTACGGGGATAACAAGCGTCGAGAGATCGGCGAAAAAAGTAAAGAGCGACTCCTCTCGCCGCGCGTGTTGTAAACAGCGGCCGATTTCACGGGGATCGCCTCGTTTCTTGCGCGCCTGCTATCCGTCGTCGCGTCGTGTCGCGTTTCGTTCCGTTCCGTTCCGTTCCGTTCCGTTTCGTTTCGTTTCGTTTCGTCTCGTTTCCTTTTTTTCCTCCCCCCTCCCCCACTTTTTTTTCTTTCTTCTTTTGCGGCCAATTCGCCGCAAATGACGACCAATTACCGGGGCTGCTCTCGATAGCCCATCGAAATCGCCTGGTTCGCCGCGGCCAATGAAATAAATAAAATGCGACCGGAGGAGGTGGAGGTGGGAAAAAAACGGTCGCGCAGGAATAGCGCGCGCGACGCTCTCTCGGTTTTTTTCCCCCGCGCCGCGCGAGAGAGGCGCGAGTCGAATAAAAAGGTTTATCGGCCCGCTTTTATAATCCTGGCCGCCGGTTTTATCCGGCCAAACGATCGCCAACGGCGATCGTGAACTACTACGATCCTCCTCCACCTCCTGTTTCACGCGCGAGAAATCACCCGGTCGTCGTATCCGCCGACTTGCTAACTCGCGTTGCGCGTAATCCGTGAATAATCCGTGAAATCGATGGAGGAGAAAAGAAACGAAGAGTGTGAGGTGCGGAGGGGAGTAGCATACTAGCGCTACTGGGCACGTGCCACGCGCGAGTTGAGCTACGTAGGTATAAAATTGTCTCGCGAGCTGCTCTCGAGAGTATTTCTCGCAAAGATACTGAGAGTTTCCGAGAGTTGCACAGATATTACAGTGCTGTCAGAGAGTTTCTCTCGGAATTCAAAGTCCTGAGAGTCGATAGTACTCTCTCATGCGAGCAGACTAACGAATGATAGAAAAATTTGTGGTCAAAAATTGTGCAACTAATTTCTTTTAATTTAAATTGCCATGCAATAATTTTAATATTATATATAAATATAAATATATAAGTTATATAATAATATATAAATATAAATATATAAGTTATATAATAATATAAATATAAATATTATCATATAATGTAGTATAATATAATATGTTTAAGATATAAATGTATATCTTAAATAAATATTATAATATAGTATAATAAAATATTATAATAATTATTATAATATAATAAAATATTACAATATAGTATAATATAATAAAATATTACAATATAGTATAATATAATAAAATATTATAATATAGTATAATATAATATATTTAAGATACAAATGTATTAAATATTATATAATAATTTAAACTATTGAACTCTCCTTTTCATGTTGATTTTTCTTTCTTCTGAAAATATCGTGGGCAACTGCGAGGGCACGCATTTCTTGCACCTCCGTAATAGCGTCACGGGACTATCATCACGGTTATCTTTCAGAAAAGTTAATACTTTAGAGTTAAACTCTAATATTCTAAGTATAACACCTTTAATATCAAATACCAACGTGTGTAATCACATATAATTATAACAACGAAGGGGCACAAACTAAAGAAGTAGACTTGGCGAGAATACTTTTATTCAACGTTTACCTTGAGTATATATAGGACTCATGAAGTATCATGTATTTGGAAAACATCTGTTGATTGAGTTGGCTTGAGTTGGCTTCTGAGTCAGTAGAGTGGACTTTGACTAGATTTGAGCGATAATGCTGATTCTTGGGCTTCTGAGTCAGTAGTGGACCTTGGCTGAATTTGAATGATGAGACTAGTTTAGTGAACATCTGCTGATTTCTTGGGTTGGCTTCTGAGTCAGTGATGGACCTTGACTGAATTTAGGTGATAAGGCCGTCTTCACAATAGCCACGTCACTGTTCACACCCGCCTTTCGAACCCAAACTGCGCCACAGTGAGTAGAACCGGAGACAATGAACTCTCAAAGTCAGTAGTGGACCTTGGCTAAATTTGAATGATGAGACTAGTTTAGTGAACATCTGCTGATTTCTTGGGTTGGCTTCTGAGTCAGTGATGGACCTTGACTGAATTTAGGTGATAAGGCCGTCTTCACAATAGCCACGTCACTGTTCACACCCGCCTTTCGAACCCAAACTGCGCCACAGTGAGTAGAACCGGAGACAATGAACTCTCAAAGTCAGTAGTGGACCTTGGCTAAATTTGAATGATGAGACTAGTTTAGTGAACATCTGCTGATTTCTTGGGTTGGCTTCTGAGTCAGTGATGGACCTTGACTGAATTTAGGTGATAAGGCCAAGAACCAAACTGCATCACAATGAGTAAGACCAGAGACAATAAACTTTCAAACGGACACGGTTTTTCGAGAGTTTCGTCTCTCTCTCTCTCTCTCTCTCTCTCTCTCTCTCTCTCGGAGAGTCAAAATTCTCAAATTCTGCTCTCAAATGGACACAACGCTCGAGAGTAACTCTCGCGAGGAACTCTCAAATGGGCAAAGGCCCTTATCGTATCCGGGACGGGATGGAAAGAATTCGACGAAGAAGTACATACGAGGCTGGCGTTTTCTCCAATGTATGCGCGGTGGAGGGAACGAAAATTGAAAAGACGGCGAGAGGAGTAGGGGGGTGGGGTGGGGTGGGGTGGGGGAGACACACACACAATAGGGAGGAGGTGGTGTATCGACGAGAGGAGGCGTCGTCGTTAGGGATTGCGCGTAATGCGGGGGCAGACTGTTCGGTGGCTGCTGCTGCTGGCCAGACGTACGTTTGGATCGCACGCAAACGTACGTACGTACGTACGTACGTACGAGGAGGAAGGTAGGACGCGGCTTTTCGGTGGCTGGCGGTTTGCTTGGAAACGGGCGAGAAGTCACGGGACAAAACCTAGCTTCGACGCATTGTTTCGTTGTTTTCAATGGCGCGTGTACAATGCGGGCCGATGGCGAAGTTGCATTCCATCGGACGTGCTCTCGCGTGGTTCGTTCGTTTTCCATCGCTCGTTCGCTCGTTTATATCGCGGCTCGTGTGCTCGCTCCCTCGTTTTCTCCTATCGTCCAAGGTTCGCCGTCCCTTTCGACGTCTCTCCCACACACAACCAGCCCGCTCCTCTTTCCTGTTTCCTCTCTCTTTCTCACTCTTTCTCCATGTGTGTGTGTGTGTGCATCCTTCGGCGCGTTTCGTTTTGTGAAAACACACGCGTGAGAACGAAGGGCCGCGCGCGCCTTTTTGCGGAACGAACGGAGAAACCAACCAATAGATACCGGGCCGTTCCATTACAAGTTGTTAATGAGACAGCTCTGTTACGCGCGGCCTCCCTTTCCGCTCTATCGTCCGACGTTGTCGGATCGATGTGTATCGGCCATTGTCTCGCGCGGATAATAATATCTGGATAACGACCGCCGGCAACCGGAACCTTGCCGCGCTTCCCACTTTCTTCCCTGCTCGCGGGGAAGACACACGCACGCGATCGATCGATCGATCGATCGAACTCTCTCGTCTCTTTCAACTTTGAAAGTTTCAGCTTTTGGTCGTGAACGTTTTGGTCGCGTCTTCGTTGCGTCTTGCTTTTGGTTTTAGTTCTCCGCAGGATTAAAGCCACGAAAATTATTAAATTTTTACTTAAAAAATTTAACTTACGTGGATTCGAATGAATATAAATGCAAAGAAAGTTTAAATTTTTATTTAAGGAAAAAACCACGCAAAGTCCTACGTGGCTTTGAATGAATGTAAGTGCAAAGAAGATCGGTAAAGTAAAATTGGCGTTAAAACATGGAAAATGGACACCGAAATGTTCTCGGATCTTCTAGAAATTGCGAAATTTCGAGAAAGAACAAGGGTGCTTCCTGAAAATGGAATATAAATGACACACGGAAGTCAAGTCTTTCTGCAAGTAGCACAGATCGTACTGCTCAAATCACAAAACACCTAACTTGTTACATTTTTGTACGAAGAGGGACTGCGTCGCGAAACCAAAGTCCAAAATCAAAAACAAAAAGGAAAGAAAAAGACGAAAGTCGCGAGTTATCGAACGAGTCGGGCGAAAATAACTGCAGCGTTTTTGAGTAAAATTGTCGGATCGCATAGATATATAATTGTATATTCTTTACATATGTACAATATAGTGATTATGATAATTTATATTTATATCACAATACTATAAATAAATAAATAATAACTCCGTAATTAATTTTAATTGTTTATATAAAAATATTATCAATATCACAAAATATACAATTACTAATAATTTAATGAAGATTACATAATGGAA
>NW_025110209.1:126542-130710 GCF_011392965.1 Frieseomelitta varia | reverse complement strand
GAGTAACCAGATGAATGACAAGACGCGTGCAGGCTTGTCTTCAAATGCAAGCTGGTCATTTCGAGCATCTTTTGTAAAAATTAATTAAAACAGAAAATTCATTGCATCTCATAAACGAAGACAGATAGGACATATATTTGTCTGACTTTTTTTCATTATTTTTAGGCGTGGGTGCCACAAGTTACGAAACACCCTGTACATACCATGTACGCCTCTTGTAGTCAAAGGGTTAAGAGTAACACCGATCGTAGAAACGTGAAAAAGTTTCCAAATTTCCCGGATCGAGACACGCCGCGAGTTTACGAGGATTTTCGAACCGAAAAAAGGGTAGCTGTTGCTGCAAGTGTTCTTCGCTGCGAAGCCACGGTCAGCTTCATTTTATTTCCGGCCGTAACGAAGCGAGCAAAGACGAGATTATCGAGCGCGGACAGCAAACGCTTTGCGCTTTGGCGAGATTCTTTTCGCGAAGAGGGGGACCCGATAAAATCGATAGAGCGACGCGAAAGCGGACGATCGACGATCCGCGATCCGCGGATCGTTAATAATCGCGGTAGTAGAGATACACACAGGCGTATCGCGTCGACGGCGATAGTATTTCCAGAATAGTAATTCGATTCGGGAGAGAAGCCGACGCGCGCGGTTGGTATTTAAGCGTTTTCGAAACGATTCGATCGATGCGCGCGCGCGCGATCCCCGATATATCGCAGCCCGACCGCTCGCGCAACGAAATCGACCGAACAGCGAAACGATGGAGGCATCCTTCGTAGAATATTTATTGAATCCCGTGCGCGAAATACTTGCGGGTAACACGGCCGATCCGAGTTTACAAACGGGCGTTCGGGATTCGCTCTGGTTTTCGCCGAATTAACCCAGACCCAGTTCCGATATTCCATTCGGATATTTCCTCCGCGACGACGACGACGACGACGACGACGAGTCACTCGAGTGGCCTAACGTGACCGTATAGCGATGTATAGCCGATGCAGATGGTGCGTATCAAGCCAGGGCCAATAAACGTGTAAACCAATGTTTCAGCGTCTACTAAAGTAGTCCTGGTGCCCCATTATTCGAATAATAAGAATTATTATTACAGGGACACTTTTGTGTTTTAACCGTTTTGACTCGTAACGTCGAGTCGTACTCGTGGCCTCTCGATTGAAAGGAGAAAGTAAATTGCAAATTTACATCTGTGAAAATTTCAATGCAGATTTTTAAATTTAATTTCATTGAACTGAACAGCGATGAAAGTTACATGTAACGTTGATAGATACTTTAAATATCTAAAATTAATTTTACAATTTCAATGAGTGATGTTTACTCATTGAAATTGCAAAAGGAAATTGTAAGGCGAGAGGAAGTTAATTTAATAGGAATTTTATTGCACCGTCGACTTTCTTTAGATATACGAAAGTCCTCTAAATTTTTCTCACCGTAATACATTTATCGTTTTTATTAAATTCATCTAACATGGAACTTATCGTTTCAAGCAACTGCGGATGGCTGAATTATCGACGACTTTTTCACTGGTCGCATGCTTTTTTTATCAACATTAGAACTGCCAAAATAGTCGAAATGACCCAATTTCTGATTTTTATTTTAGACATTTTACAGCGTATTTTTAAAAATTGAAATAACTTTTCGCGAAAATATTCAAATTAAAGCTTGGCCACCAAGTGTATTAAAAAGTATCTCTATTTTTTTTTTCTCAATTTAATGTCTCTGATGAAAGAAATTTTATGCTTTAATCGTCCATAGTTCTACCGTTCAGTTTCATAGCATTGGCAATCTTTTACTTTATCTATTTTTATTGATAGATACTTCTACGTAGTTGCTATCCAACAGAATTTTTTAAAATAGTCCCTGACACTAAAACGATTAAATCATTCGTTCAGAATTAACCTGACGACAAACGCAACGCGTTTTCGTCAAAAGTTTAAAGTATAAACGCAGGATAGTAACCTTTAGTATTATTTCTTAACTGTCTTATATACTAAAAACGCAGAAGGGTAATCTTTGAGGTTAGGTTAGATTTAGATTTAGATCGGTTTATATTGCTTTCTGTCCTTTTAGATACTAGAAACGCAGAAAAGTAACCTTTAGTATTAATTCTTAACCGCCTTATGTACTAGAAATGCAGAGGGGTAACTTTTGAGGTTAGGTTTAGATTTCGGTTTATATTGCTTTCTGTCCTTTTAGATACTAGAAACGCAGAATAGTAACCTTATTATAGTATTATTTCTTAACCGCCTTATGTACTAGAAACGCAGAGGGGTAACATTTTGAGGTTAGATTAGGTTTAGTTTAGTTTAGATTTATATTTAGATTTAGGTTAGGTTTAGGTTTATATTCTTTTCTGTCCTTTTAAATACTAGAAAGTAACTTTTAGTATTAATTCTTAACCGCTTTGTGAACTAGAAACGCAGAAGGGTAACTTTTGAGGTTAGGTTAGGTTTAGATTTAGATTTCGGTTTATATTGCTTTCCGTCCTTTTAGATACTAGAAACGCAGAATAGTAACCTTTAGTATTATTTCTTAACCGCCTTATGTACTAGAAACGCAGAAGAGTAACGTTTGAGGTTAGGTTAGGTTTAGCTTAGATTTATGTTTAGATTTAGGTTAGGTTCAGGTTTATATTCTTTTCTGTCCTTTTAAATACTAGAAAGTAACCTTTAGTATTATTTCTTAACCGTCTTATGTACTAGAAATGCAGATTGATCACCTTTGATGTTAGGAATCTTTCTCAACCGTTTCACTGCCATGCAGCGCGATCGCGCTGTTCAGATTTCGCGTCGAACAGTGGTGTATAGTAGGGTTTTGGTCGCGATGCTCAGTTTGCAATGCGCGTCGTCAGTCATATTGAAACCCTCCTAATTCCTCTCTTACTTCAATTGAACCTAAATCACGTGCGTAAATTGTCAATGTTTACTTCATCCGTTTCCATTTACTTCTACATGTACTTTCTTCATTTACCTTTACAGCCGTGACTACGCAGTTACATCAAGGAGGCGCTATCCAACACGGTATTCTAAATAGCCCTTGTATTAAATATTAAAACAGCTGAATTGTTCGCCGTGATTCAGCGAGATCTCGATTGGCTCGACAGAGACAAGATCGTGGAAAGCGCGTGTGAGACGAGACGACGGATGGCACGCGTTCGTGCGTGCCCCGCCGGGATTGCTTCGCGCAAGTATTCCGCGCAATCGTAACATCTTAATATCGGCTGTAATTTAGTGGCGGACGCCTCCGGTTTCCATTAGAGTCCGCAACTTCGCGCCGCTTCGCCACGAATTTCATCCTCGACTCGCGTCCCTCTCCTTTCTTCTTTCTTTTTTCTTTTTGTTCGGATTCATCGGCGCGTTAAACGCACGTAGCACCTCCACTCACTACTCTTTCCGTTCTTTCTGCGATCGAGACGGGATAATTCATCGTTTCGGCCATGGAGGAAGAGCAGAGCGTGCGAGCGGGAAACGACGCGATATCCTCTTTAGCTTTAAACGCGTAACCCTCGAGTGTGTTGGATTCTCTTAACCCGCTTCGAGTTGCCGTAGCTAGATAGAGAAAGGCGGAGAGGAGAGTGAGAGAAGCAGGGGGTGAGAGATGCGCGAAGACGACGACGACGACGGTCGTTGGGGGAGGGGGGGTGGAGGATTGAAGAAGAAGAGGAGGACATGGAGGAAGCTAGTGTAAAGAGAGAGTCGACAGTCGGCGTATTCGAAGCAACGAAGCGGCCGTCTGTATTTTTATATAAAATAGCGGTTGCGAGTTCGCTCGCCGGCTACCCTTGCTTCTTCTCTCGCACCACCGACGGCAGCAACCGCAGCAGCAGCACCACCACCACCAGCACCACCGTATATCCGCAACCGCCCCCGCTGCACCACCGGTTCCTCTCTCGGTACGCCCGGTGCATTCAGGCATTTACATCAAGAGACTGCGCGACGATGATAATTAGTATATAAGAGGGTGGTTGAAACGCGAAACCCCTAGACCACGCTGTACTGACTTCTGTAGACCACTAGAGGGAGGTTTACCCTGTCCTGTCCCTCTGCCGCCATCCGTCGCGCAGCCACCAGAATAAAAAGACGCGTAGGCACGTACGTATACTTAAACGTACGCGCGCGTGTTCCTCTCTCTCTCTCTCTCTCTCTCTCTCTTTCTCTCTCTCTCTCTC
>NW_025110209.1:109457-126379 GCF_011392965.1 Frieseomelitta varia | reverse complement strand
CCCCTCCCCCCCCTCGTACCCCCGCCAACTCTTTCTTTCACCCGCCGAACCTTCTTTCGTCGTCACCCGTTACTTCTTCCAGAGACGCGCCGCGAATTTACTCTACCCTGCCGTCGGAGATATGTATGATTTCCGCCCGATTCAGGCCGAGCATCGTAATTACCATTAACCCTGTATGGGCTAAGTGTAACTTTCAGGTCGCGTGCTAATATGGTCGACATTTTGCCAAATAATTGTAGTTTTTTCACAAGACGACGTGTATGTAATATAATTATATAATGCCTCCGAGATAGCCAATAACAATATTGACGACGAACGACAGAGGACTCTGCAAAAATTCAGGGTGCAAAGGAGTTCCAAAAATAAAATGTTTCAAATGCAACGTTTACGTTTACTTTTAACGCCAAGTGTAAACTGTTTTGTGAAATTTCACGCTTAAGCTTTCATGCACAACAAGTGCAAATATTGTAAGCTGTTGTTACTTCAAAGTTACAAAGTTACAAGTGAAAGTCTCCGAGATAACCAATAACAATATTGACGACGAACGACAGAGGACTCTGCAAAAATTCAGGGTGCAAAGGAGTTCCAAAAATGAAATGTTCCAAATGCAACGTCTACGTCTACGTTTAACGCCAAGTACAAACTGTTTTGTGAAATTTCACGCTTAAGCTTTCATGCACAACAAGTACAAATATTGTTACTTCAAAGTTACAATGTTACAAAGTTACAAGTGAAAATCTCCGAGATAACCAATAACAATATTGACGACGAACGACAGAGGATGCTGCAAAAAGTGTAAAGGAGTTCCAAAAATGAAATGTTCCAAATGCAACATCTACATCTACGTTTAACGCCAAGTGCAAACTGTTTTGTGGAATTTCACGCTTAAGCTTTCACGCACAACGAGTGCAAATTTTGTAAACTATTGTTGCCTCAAAGCTACAAAGTGAATTAATTATAATAAAATTGTTTAAACTGGTGAATTTTTTTTTTAATCTGCATATATAACTCCGTTGCATAAATTCTTTTATATTTAAGAAGAAAATTCAACCGATAGTGGATTAATTATTACACGAGAAATCTCGGTACCAGTGTCATCATCATTAAAAGAGTAATATTCACGAACGTTAGTTAGTCTCTGGACAATTGTCGATTAGACAAATCGAAGAACCGGCCGGCGATTTGCGAAAAAGGAGATGCAGAGAAGGAGGAAGAGGAAAGGATCGATAACACAGAGTTTCACGCGGGAGCTGCCCGCTCGAGGTGGTTTTCTCAACGGGCCGTTTCGTCTTTCGCAACGGCCGCGCGCGGCCACCGGGCTCTTCTTCTTCTTCTTCTTCTTCTCCTCTCCTGGCCTCGCTTGCTCGCTCGTCCAGGGAGACTAACGGGAAAATAATACCCCGTTGATTGGCAATTTAGCCTGAGATTGCACCGGCGAGAAACAGCTCTCGAGGAGAGAGTGCGAGGGGGGTGGAAGGGAGGGAGGGGGGCAAGAACCGACAGCAAAAGAGGAAAGAAGGTGGCGAACGGCTGACGGAGAGGATCGACAGATCGGCCACCTTTTCCCCTCCCTCTGTTTTTAAACGCCGGTTTTTCTTTGAATTTACCTTGCTCGAATTAGACCGAGTTTTCCCTCGTCATACGTAACTGGCGGTACAAGCGGGAAGGTGGTGAAAAACTGAATAAAAAATATAGAATAAAATTTTTTCATACGGAGCTTCGTTTTCGAGAAAGAGTGGCTTTGAAGGTTTATCGAGTACGCGTGCACTTGATCAAGATTCAACTCGACGGATTTCATTATTATCTCTACTAACATTTGTAAATATTCCGAATGTTGGTACGCGAGGGCACAGAACTGTCTACTCTTCGCCAATTTCTTTCTAGTTTAAAAATTGNTACTCCATCTTGTTGGTAAATTAAATTTCTTCGAATTTCAAGACGAATGTCTTTCGATAACTGAGTTGAATCTTGATCGAGTGCACGCGTACTCGATAGAAACATTCAAAGCTGTTTTTCTCGGAAACGAAGCTTCGTACGAAAAACTTTTATTCTATATTTTTTATTCAGTTTTTCCACCAGCTTCCCGTTCGTACCACCAGTTTACATGACACCCCGCCCCGGACACCGTTTCAATCCGCGAAAGCAGCAGCCAGCTTCAAAAGAAGAAAGACTCTGCCTACTATTAACTTCGTTTCGCGAGAGATCCAGAACGACTCGCGTTGTTGGCTGTCTCCAAGTATCTCGAGATCGTCCGTTCCTTTTTCTCGCGATTTCTTCTTCCTCCTCGAGATCGTCAAACATCCTCGAATCGTCAAACACTCTTTAGCCTTCGGGGCTGCTAAATTGCTAAACGGGGAACGAATCAAGAGAGAGAAAGACAGAGAAAGTCAGAGAGAGAGAGAAAGGTGTTGTCCGTCGACGTTATCTGAGACGGAGAGGGGAATTCGAGATCCTCGGAATTGGCTCGTTTATTAGAGCACCGGTTCCATTTGTTCCTTGTTGTCAGAGGGGGGCGGTTGGGGGGGGGGACGACAGCGCTCGAAAATTTCGGGGGCTAATTCACGCGCTTTAATCGCTCGGCTCATTTGACGCGGCGCATGAAAAACGGCTGCCGATAAATTTTGACAGTATTCTGTCCATTGCATTGCAATAATACCGGACCATATATTAGGGTGGTCGCGGGACGATGTCCATCGCGGGCGAGGGTGGCCCGGGGGGGTGGTGCTGGAGGGGGGGAGGGTCGGCCGAACCGGGCGATGAGAGAGAGAGAGAGAGAGAGACGGGGAGAGAGAGCGAAAGGGTTGGGTGGGCCGCGTGGGCTTTCGTATAGTTTCCCGGTAACATATTACGAATTAATACCAACTGCTCCGGTGAAATATTACTGCAAAATACTGACCGTTATTTGCGCTCGCGAGCGCGCGTGCTGCTGCTGCTGCTGTTGCTGTTGCTGCGCTCTCTCACCGGCGCAGGCCGGCAGCCAGCAAGCGAACGAATTGCCACGCGCTTTCGCATTTTTGTCAGGCCGTCTATATCCTTCCTTGCGGAATTTATTTGCCGCTGGTGCGCGGAGACGCGCCGCCTCTCGGCCTACTTTGCCTGCGCCCCCCCCCCCCCCCCCCCCCCCCCCCGATACTGAACACTGAACACCGCTCGCTTGTCATCGTAAACGAGCCGATCTTCGCCTTTCTCGCGAATAGAAACGACTCGCTTGAATCGCTTGGTCGAAAGGAAAGGAAAGGGAGAAGAAAACGAAAAAGGAAGAAGGGCTGTCTGTCGTTTGCCGTTCACGAAAAACCAGCCCGTCCTGGTATATCGCCGTTCACGCCTCGTGTCTCGATTAACAAGCGCGGAGGAATACAAGCGTATATATACGAACGCGGGCATAAATTGACGAAAAAATCCATCGAAGGCTACTCCAATTAAGAACGTATATTCCCCGTGTCGGGTCTTTGCTCGCTCGGTGTTCCCTACCGTGCCGGCCTCCTCGAGATCAAATTCTCCCGGGGCACCGTGCACGGGTACGCTAATGACTTTCGTTGCGCGTTTAATTGGCGCGGCAAACGAAAGAGAGAGAGAGAGAGAGTGAGAGTGGAAAAAAAAGTAGAAAAGAAAAGAAATGATGGAAGGAAGGAAAGGAAAGGAAAATAAGAAACGAGAGGGTGAAAGTACGGGTTGGGCACGAGAATCGCTTAGGCTTAATCAATCCGCTCGTTACGGGGCCGATTGAATAACTAACGATTTTCAAGCGAGTCTCGTTAAAAATGCTTTTACCCTGATCACCGTGAGCCTTTTTTTTTTTTTTTTCGGGACCAGCCGCACGCTGTATGTACTACTCCACGCTTTTTCCTCCTAGCAGGAGGAGGCCCGCCCCTCTAGTGGTTTTCTCACCTCGCGAGTCGTTCGTCGTTTCGTCTTGCACGTCCGTGGCTCGTTAATTCGAACCTCGCGCCGAAACCCTTCCGATTTCGTCGCGAGGAAGGACGAGCCGAGACGAGCGGGAAACGTTGCGGCGCGATACGCGTTATTCGAACGTGGCACGTATACACGGGGTTTGCAAAGCGGTTGCATTTTCAATTTTCCCCCGATAAAAGTTCATTTATATTCGCAAATCCTTCGTTCTCCCTCCCCCTCCCCTCCCCCCCCCCCTCCACGCTCGCGCGCGTACGTACAAAACGCTCCGCGCGCCGGTATTTGAGTAATTAAAGGGGCGGAATAAAAATTCTGCACGAACTTAAATCGCGCAAATGAATCAGCGATGCATAAATATAAATTACATGTTTGGCGAAATACCGTTCGGCCGCTGGTGCGCGATATAATTTTAAATTTAATTAAAAATAATGAACCCCATTGTATTCGTAAAACCCCCGCGTTAAATGATATACCGCCGTAAGTGTATTATACCCGTAAACCCATAAATTTTCAAAGACAATTTTCCAAGCTTCTTCGGGGCATTATCGATCGTTGGAATATCCGATTGAAAAAAAAAGAGAGAGAGAGAGTGAGTGGGAGTGAGACAAAGAAAGACGTCGTAGCGGTGGGGGATGAAAGAGCGGGAGAATTTCGACTGGGAGAGAAAGAAGGAAGAAGTAAAATAGCGAGAGCGAGAGGGGGGTGGCGGGGGCAAAGGACGTGAAATGGGATTTTCAGGAAGTAGGAACGATTTAATCGAGCGTTTAAAAGGTGCGATTCTCTCGATTGAAGGATCGCGAGTTGCGTGAGTCCGGTGGAACGCGACTGCCGGGTAATTATTACTAAACAAACTCATTAAACCGGGACGATCATCTGGTCTGGGTACGCGGACGGCGACCACGCGTGAAACTTTGATCATCCCGCGAATCGAGCGTAGGATCAGCGATCCCAGGATCGGGTAAACGCCATCGGCTGACGTTAAATTACCGCATCGGTAAGCGTGTCATACGCCAATTAAACGGCCGCTATTTTCTGCACACCGAAATTGATAATCGCGATTAAAAGCCGAAGGGGCCGGTGACACGTGTGAAAGAGCGAACCGAAAGCGCGAAAGATCGCAATTACAATTTTTTTTCGTGACGTGACAGCTTCCCGGCTGTTGTGCAAAAATACTCTCTTTTTCTTTCTCTCTTTCTCTCTCTGTCTCTCTCTCTCGAAAGCTTCGCGGCGATGACAAGTTTTATGCGATCGCCGCCTAATACACGTACGTGACGAAAGGGACAAAGGTCAAAGTATCTGCACTTCTCCTACCACGCTCGAGGAGTAGAGAGAGAAAAGGACGGCAGGGACGAGACGAAAACTAGTCGGCGATTCGCAGGTGATTTATTCCGGTTACACCTGATTCCAGTTCAGGCGCCATGAATATCATCCGGCGCGGGGGACGGGGGGAGGGGAGGGGAGAGGGGAGAGGGGGGGGGCTGCCTACCTACCCGTCGGTCGCTTCGATTAAGCGAAATTATTAACGCGGCGCTCGATAAACTAATTTTCATTTCTGATATTTTAGCCAATTATGAAATGTAATTATTTTCGCACCGGCCCGTCGTTTTAATATCGCGCCCCGGTATTGGTGTCACCGACGACCGCTGAATCCGCGTGGTCGTGCCGCTAAATGTGGAATGACAATTTGCGCGTCGGCCCGGCACGGCCCTGCCCTGCTCTGCTCTGCTCTGCTCTGCTCTGCTCTGCTCTGCTCTGCTTTGCTCTGCTCTGCCCCCGCCGCCATTTCCTGTCTTCCTCGTCCCTCCTTCGTCGCGGCCTCCATGGGAAAGGAGAGGAAAGCGGCGTTTACGTTTTTCGAAACGAAGAAGAGTAGACGGGAGAAAAGAGCGCAGAGAATCGTCGTCGATGCGGCCAACTGTAGGATGTTCATGAATATAATAGGGTCCGGTGTTCGATTGACCCTACCTTTCTCTCTCTTTCTCTCTCTCTCTCTCTCTCTCTCTCTGCCCCTTTCGGTATTCCAGAATGTTTTTTTTATTTTGAAAATCATATCGAAACCCCATACGTTTCGGGACTTTCCACAGGCACGCAGGACCCGGTTTGCAATGGTAATTCGCGGCACCGTGGGGAAAAAAAAAAAAAAAAGAGGGGAAAAAAAAGAACGCTACGTACGAATGGCTTCGAAACGAACGAGCGGAGGGGGGCAAGGGGGCGAGCCAGCCATCGATCACGAGTCTGTTTACCGATTTTTCCACAGGCGCCATGTGGATATTTGTAATTACAGAACCGAAGGCTGCCACGGTCAGTTTTTATTCGCGATTCGCCAAACGACGATTTTTAATTTCGGGTAATGAAGCGCCGCTGCGCCCTCCGCCGCTGTTGATATTCGTTATTAATTTTTAATCGCCCGTTCCGTTCGGGTCCAGATGTCGAATATTGTCTCGCGGTGAAAATTTCGCCGGGAGAGAGAGAGAAAAAAAAAAAAGAGAGTCGGTATTTTTTTTTTCGCTCCTCCTTCTCTCTTCTTCGCCCCCCCCCCCCTTCGCTCTCCCCGCTTTCCCTCTTTCTCTTTCCGTTTAACTCTCGCGATTTCCGCGTACTACGAGTTTCATACGCCGCGGACGTGGATGGCGTGTGGCTTGCTTCTTTTTTTCGAAACGAAAAGGGAGAGGAAACGAAACGAAACGAAACGAAACGAAACGAAACGAAACGAAACGAAATGAAACGAAAGCGGGGCGGGTTTCACGCGTTTTTCCACACACTAGATTACACCGAGTAGACACACGAACGGACTCGAGCAATTTGTCGGCGTATCAAAACGAAATCAAGCCGGCAAGATAAACGTTTCGCTGTCGACTCCATGCATATTAATTTTAAGCCACGAAAAAGCCAGCTTTTGCGTCCTCGCTCTTTCCCCTCCCGATCCGCCCGCTCCCCCCCCCCTCACCCCCACCCCCTCGTCGCGAAACGCGCTCTTTTCCTCCGACCGGTGCTTTCCCACCGCCGACTGCAGCAGCCCCATCTAAAACGCAAAACAAGGCAATCCGCGCGATCGGGCAAACTCGAAACAATTATTTTTCGATCGGTGGACTTGTGGCGCGTAAAAACGGCGCGCAATTACGAATTAATGCACCTGGCCGGTGAACAAAAAAAAAGAAAAATAGAGACAGACGCGCGCGGCACAACCGGTGCTGGTGATGATCGAGGGGCGGGGCGGTACGAGCCCGGCGCTCGTTTCCCGATTGGAATTTAAAAACAACGTTATTCTTTGGAATTAGCGGCGGAGCGTGGCATCGGGGCGTCGTCGTATCGCATCGGCGCAACGTCGAATTCCCAATTCGTCGAATCAGAGCACCGTCGACGGATCACAAGCAGTCCGCGGATCGCCGCTTTTAAAAGCACGTTCCGCGCGTAAATTAAAAGAGTTTATTAATCGGCTCGCCCAACCCCTCCCCCCCCCCACCCACCCCCGCCCCTCGAAAGAACGCGAGCGAGCCGCTTGAAAAGAATCGAGCCGAGTCGAAACCACGGGGCGTAATAATAAAAATTGCCCTGAGCCCCGAGTATCCAGCGTCGTATAAGCCGGAATAATACCGGTCGTTACCGGCGGTTCGCGTAACGCGATATAATATAATAAACAAACCGCCGTCTCTTTATTGTTACGCTGGGAAAAGCGCTGCTCGCCCCGTCCACCTCATATCCACCACCCCCGCTTTTCGCTTGCTCGACGTCGACCGCGGAGGCACGCGACCGCGGCCCTACTCTCGCTTCGTAACAACTTTGCCTCGGCCCTGATGGGAACCAATGGCGATTTTCCCGCCAAGAAGAGAAACCGTGCACAGTCTCTGCGTGTATTGTTTTAACCACTTGCGTTGGCAATCGATTGCGGACCGTAACGAGTGACCAAATCGTACACAAGTAATTCGTCGCTTTCTTTTCGAACTCGTCGGTATGACACCACTGGATAGAAATTATTGAGAAGTAGTAAATTTATTATTTGTTTTGCCTATTTTGTTTTACTTAAATATATAATTCTACCTATTATAACATATTATGCTATAACATATAATATATAACATGTTATAACATAACCTATGTCATGCCTTAATATAACCTATATTCTAGTTAAATACATTGACATTTCGTGTGTTTATGGTTAAATTATATTATAGACTAAAGCTGTATTAACTTTTAAATGAAATAAAATTATCTATAATGTTAGGAAACGACATTACTCGTAGGTATCCTTAACCACTTGCGCTGGTGACTGATTGCGGACCGTAACGAGTGACCAAGTAATTCGTCGCTTTCTTTTCTAACTCGTAGGTATGATATCGTTGGATAAAAATGATTGATAAGTAGTAAATTTATTATTTGTTTTGCCTATTATTTGTTTTACTTAAATATATTCTACCTATTATAATATAACCTATAATATAACCTAATATAACCTATATTCTAGTTAAATACATTGACATTTCGTGTGTTTATGGTTAAATTATATTACAGACTAAAGCTGCATTAACTTTTAAATGAAATAAAATTTTCTATAATGTCAGGAAACGACATTACTCGTAGGTATCCTTAACCACTTCCGCTGGCAACCGATTGCGGACCGTAACGAGTGACCAAGTAATTCGTCGCTTTCTTTTCGAACTCGTCGGTATGATATCGTTGGATAAAAATGATTGATAAGTAATAAATTTATTATTTATTCTGCCTATTTCTGTTCTACTGAAACATACTTAGAAAAACTGAGAGAATATTACAATTTTGGAGCAACAAATTCTCGATGGTGCGTGGCACGTTGTTCCAGCGCAAGAGGTTAAAGAGGCTTTAAAGCGATCGTGTCTGACTTCTGAATGACTCGACGACGACGACGGCGGCGGCGGCGGCGATGACACGCGGTGACTTTTCCCTGTACATGCAAAAAAAAAAAAAAAAAAAAACGGAAGGGGAGGTTTTCGCTCGAGAGCGGACAATAGAAACGGGTGGGTCATCGCGGGGTGAGAGAAACGCGGAGAGGAGATGATACCTAGGAGAAGAAGGCGGTGTAGGCTGCTGCTGCTGCTGGTACACGGGGTCACGGGAGGAAGAGAGAGAGAGAGTAAGAGAGAGAGAAAGAGAACCGGTCGAGTCGTTGGAACGGGGCACGGAAGCGAGGGGTCGGGAATCTCGGCTTCAAGTATTTCGCTCTTTGATGTGCGACCTGCCCCAAACTCGGCAGTCCGTGCCACCCTTTCCAAGTGGCTCGACCGGCTTCAAAGAAAGTGCCTTGGGACCACCCCCACCGCCTCCCCCTCCTTCTCCTACGCCTTCCTACAAAACCCTACCGGTATTCCGTATTATACCGCCGCGCAGCCAGGGCTAACTTTCTTTCCAGAGAGACTCTCCTTTCGGCTTTCCGACGTTTCCTCGTGCAAAAGAAGGAACGCGCCAAGGGAGAAAAATCCAGAGGTAACTCTCTCTCTCTCTCTCTCTCTCTCTCTCTCTTCCTTGCTTTCAAAAGAGAGAGAGAGAGAGAGAATCCGAAAAACTTTAGCCCGGAATTATTTTTCCATCGGTCTTTGATTTCCCGGGGCAAATGTTTTCTTACGCGAGAGTTTTCTCTCGTTCTTGTTCTCTCACGCGTCTTAATCGTATCGGTCAGTCTCGTTTCGAAGAGTCGGTTAAAACCAACGTCTCGTTACGAGATTCGTCGTCGTCGTCGTCGTCGTCGTCGTCGTCGTCGTCGGTTGACCCCCGGCGGGAATTTGTCGCTCCAACGAGACCATTCACACGCGTTTCCGAAGCGGCGGCCAGCGCGGCAAAGTTTCAGCGAGGAGCAAGTAGAGAGAGAGAGAGAGAGAGAGAGAGAGAAAGAGAGCACTGCTCTCGGCGGTGGGTACCTCGGGGCTGGGAAACGAGGTACTGGTAACGTCGTTTATTCGGCGTTTCTTCCGGAAAAACAGCGACGAGTCATCAAGGATCCGCTTTACCGGCTAAACTTCGTTCCTTGGCTGTTTGGCGCCTGCTTTTTCTCGCGTAATAAGCACTCGAGATGAGTTGCACGCCTCCTAGATAGATAGACGGGTGGAAAAGATGCAAAAGCAAGAAGGTGGAAGGGGACGGAAAGGAAGAAGCTTGGAAAAAAGAAAGAAAGAAAGAAAGAAAGAAAGAAAGAAAGAAAGAAAGAAAGAAAGCTCGGTCGCTTGCAGCGGCAGGGTTTAATTTGGCTGGCGTTTTCAGCTGCGGCGAGTTACAAGGTCGCTCGATACTCCGCCGTTCGCCGTTCGATCTCTTCTCGTCCAGGGACAACTGATTTCGGTTCCAATAACATTATATCTATTAGCAAGCACTCGATACTATTAATAATTAATCATCAGCTAATATTCCGCATTTGCCTACGCGCATTTCGAGCGCGGCAGCGTCCCTCTGTCCTCTGTGTGTGCTTCCAACCTTCGCAACCCCTCTGGCTCTTGCAGCTCCTCCTCCCACTCTCTCTCTCTCTCTCTCTCTCTCTCTCTCTCTTTCTCTCAACTCCTCCCACCTCCCTTTGCCCCTCGTGGGCCGTCAGCATCGCATGATCTAGGATCACCGGATGCGTGGAATGCCTCGAAAATATCTATCCTTCCGATAAAGCGTATCGACGCTGGGCCGCGCAATATTCCGCAGTCACGCGCAGCCTCTGCTCCGCCGCTTCTCTCCTCTCTTCGCGTTGGTCGAAAAAAAGTATTCGACGATCGGCCGTAGTTTGGCGATAACGAGTCGACCTTGTAACAAGCCCCAAGAAGGAAGCGAGATATTTCACCGCAAAGAGGACTCGTGGCGGGAAAAAAAAAAATAATAGGGGAGAATAGCGAGAGAGAGAAAGAGAGAATGATGGGGGAGGGAGGGATCGTGGTCGGTTGACGGACCGACGAGCGTGGACGAGCGCGGCTAGAATCGAAAATCGTGGGTCGGTGGATATAGCAGCGGGGGAAAAGCGGAGGAAGCGGGCGAACCGCGGCAGAGGGACGCCTAGCTCCATATATATTCACGGGAAAACACCTGTGGCTCCGCTCGTTAGATTCGCGCGACTTTTCCAAAGATAGTAAGAGCTATCCTCTTCCCCCTCTCGGCTTTCCTCTTTTCCGGTTCGACCTCCCTCTCCCCCCTCCCTCCCTTCCTTCCACCCTCCCACCCTCCTCCACTCACTCCCCCAACTCGCCGACGCGGAGCTACCTGTTCGACGCGTCGCGCCGCGTCCTCGTCGAGACGTCGGTCTCGCAAATTCCTTCACCCTCGAAAATAGTTGGCTCGAATCCTATAACGGAATCCCCGATCCGCAAGAATAGAGATTCGCCTCGCGTCTCCTTCGCTCGCCCCCGCCCGGTCTATCTATTCCCGGACGCCCGTTTCCCGCGAGTTTCAAGACCACTTAACGAACCACGGAATAAGAGAGTATCCGACGTCCCTTATTGCCATCTATCTTTGCGTTTGAATTATTCCTTCGTTGGATTTGCATTTGCGAGATGGAACGTACGCCGCACGCGTTCGTGCCTGGCCGAAGGCGAAATCGATCGGGGAAGAAGTTCGCAAAATGGACGAAAAATTTTGTAGAAGGGGGTGGACGACGCAAGACGAGACCGCGGGAGGTTTGAAGGAAGAGGAGGGGGTGGTGGTTCATGTCGGTCAGTTTAGACGGTGTTTAACGCGGGTTTAACGTGGCGATCGGTCGATGGCAGAAACATTGCCGGTGGCTAGTTTCAGGATAGTATTTAGGCGCGGTCCTAGGCCGGTTCGCGGAGATACCAGCCGCTAATGCGCCGGAATAGATTAATACCGACCAATAGGAACGTCGATCGAACGGCCTGGAGCACATTACTCAATTATTTACGCTTCATTAAGTATATATCCAATAGCGGCGAGTGTGGAGCGAGCGCGCACGGGCTTCACCGACACGCCGGGGACGAGGAGGAGGCGGCAGCAAGAGGAGAGACAGAGAGACAGAGAGACAGAGAGAGAGAGAGAGAGAGAGAGAGAGAGAATGTATGTGGAGAGTAGAGTCGCAGAGGGTGGACGTACGAAGCCCGATACGAACCACCAGCGTTCGTCCTGCCGCACCAGTATGCGCAAACATCCCGTCGCAACGTACGCGCTTACCTACGCTTACGCGCGCGTAAGTACGCGTTTCCCAGAGCGTCAGCCTAGGCCCAGGAACACGAACACGAACACGAACACGAACACGAACACGAACACGAACACGAACACGAACCAGCTCCGAGTATCGCGTTCGCGTTCTACGCGTCGATGGATGCACACACGCACGCACTCTACCTTCTCTCTCTCTCTCTCTCTCTCTCTCTCTCTCTCTCTCTCTCTCTCTCGCTCTCTGTCTGCCTGTCTTTCCTCCTCACTCTACGCCATTCCAATATACGCGTGTACGAGAAGGCGCGCGGGCGAGCGCTCGCCATGTACCACCACTTGTACATAATGTATGAGAGTGTGTGTCGGTAGGTAAGCGACCACCTCTAGCTCACCGAGGTCTAACTTAATTATTCGAGAAATTCAGCGATCCATTCCTGCACCCTCCGCTCTGCCACTCTCTGCTGTTCGTGCCCGCGCCCCTCGGCCATCCACTTTCTCGGACCCTCCTGCGATCCCTACTGCTGCTGCTGCTACTGCTGCTGTCGACCACCGCGCGCGCGACAACGAGACGAGCCCATCAAAATCGATCGCATCGGCTCAATGCAGACGACGACGACGACGACGGCGACAACATTGAAAAAGACAACGACGCGACAACGTGCTTGTCGCATCGTCGATGAAAGAAGCAAAAAACGCCGAATAGCATCGGGTGGTTTCTCGATGCGAGAACGCGAGGTCGCACGCGCATTGTTCGCCGCCTCGCACGCACCACCGCCGATATTTAAATGAGTCGTAGCTCGCGTGGAACGACAGCCGGGCAGGCGGAGTTAAAAGCAAGAGGAGGAGGAGGAGGAGGTGGAGATGGAGGGCCGCCGTGTATCGGTACACCGGAACAGATAGATCGTCGGTCCCGATACCGTCCCGAGAGACTTTAATTATCATCGCGTACCGAGTATTTATATGGCAGGAAGCGCTTAAATAATATTTCTTCGAGTAACGGCGCGGCTGCCGAGGGACCGCGAAGAGGAGGAAGGTGGCCGTGCCGAGTGCCCCGGAGTGTTGTTGTTCTGGCAGCAACAGGGGGGAGGGAAAGGTGGTACGTCAGGCAGCGTTGTTTCGAGATGGGAACGGGATATTACCAACTCGCTTCTGATCCAACCGGCGCGATAGCGACGCACCGTGCACGAGGCGCTGTGCCCGGTGGGCGGGAATCGACTTTTATCGGCCGGAAGTCAAAAACAATAAGCGCGAAAAACGGTTCCAAGTGTGTCTCAGGATATGGAACGAAAGAGCGATTCTTCCGTTCACCGTGGAGGATTCCTTTTATTGGGGAGGAGGAGCGATAAAATTTCCTTTCCGTTCCGGTCCGCCGCGTCGCCTCGCCTCGCCTCGCGTCGGGACGACTTTCCCCGGGCGTCCGTGTCCGAGCGTCGGGATCATCCTGGGCTTCGATCCCGGAACGGATCGATCGCCGAGTAATTAGCGCGCACGGCCAAAGGTGCCCGCGGACATTATCGTGGCTCAGAAACGAGCCTCGACACCTATTAAAGGCGGAGCACGTCACGGTAATAGCCACAACACCATTAGCATGAGAGTAGACCAACCGAGAAGAGAGCGGTGGCCAGAGTAGAGCGCGGATAGGAGAGACAGACGAGTGAGAAACTGGAGGCAGAGAAATAGAGAGAGAGTACGAGAGAGAGAGATAGAGAGAGAGGGAGGGAGGAAGGGAGGCAGAAGAAGAGGGTGGAGAGCAAAGATCGAGCGAAGGGAGAGTCGTAGACGGACGGCTGGCTGGCAGAGTGCGGTGCCACCGGAGGAAAAGGCAAAGCGGACGCTCGTGCGTCGCTCCTCTCTCGTAGAAGAATGCCGCGTATAATCTCGCGCGGAAAACGATTCGGTAGTCGAATTAAGCCGATAAATTGATTCGACCCCTCGGGTCGTGTTCTCGCATCGTAATTACGCGGATTAAGCCCGACCGTGCGTTCGCGCGCGCCACCGCCCGCGCCAACCTCCCCCCTCTGCACGCGATTCCTATCGGAAAAATTCCAACGTTAGACTTTCGGGGATAATTAGGGCATTCGGTAGTTTGATTACTTTTTATCGGCGACGAGTTGATCGGATGAGGGATATAGAGGGAGAGACAAAAAGGGAGAGAGAGAGAGAGAGAGAGAGAGAAATGCACCATGCGAGAATCGTACGACGTACTTAACCACTTGCGTTGGCAACTGATTGCGGACCATAACGAGTGACCAAACCGTACGCAAGTAATTCGTCGCTTTTCTTTTGTACTCGTCTGTGTGATATCAGAAATTATTGAGAAGCAATAAATTATTTGTTTCGTCTATCTTGATGTCTTTTACTTGATGTACCTGAAACTGAGAAAATATTACAATTTGCGTGGCACGTCAATCCAGCGCAAGAGGTTAAGTACAAAAACATGGACGCAGTTTTTCTCTGAAAGAAAATTCTTCTTGTAACAAATTTTACATGGATCGAAAGCACACCTAAAATACTATTACGCACTCAGTTAATGTTGTATGTCAATCGTACTTACGACTAGTCATTAGTAAACTACAACTAATTTCACTCACGAAAGTCGTCGGATTAGAGTAAACCTAACCTATCTCACAGTGATCAAATTCGCGAATTCGAACAACTCGACAGAAACGTTTCTATACGTTGTGTATACATACAGTGTTTAATAAAAACATGACCGCCATTTCTCTGAAAAGAAATATTCTTTTTGTAAAAGATTTTGCACAGAAAGTACATCTATTATTAACTAACCTCTTGCGCTGAAATGACGTGCCACGCACGTCGAGACTTTTTTGTCTCAAATTGCAACATTTTCGCAGTTTCAGGTATATTTAAATGTAATCCAGGCAGAACAAATGATGAGTTTATTCCTTCTTGATCATTTCCATCCAGTGATATCATACCGACGAGTTCAAAAGGAAAAGAAAACGACGAATTATTGTGCACGGTCACTCGTTATGGTCCGCGAACCAGTAGCCAGCGCAAGAGATTAGTCGCGATATTATTATCTAATGTTTACACTTTTATTTACTATTTAATATTTACACATTAGTAATTGCTAGTATTTACTATTTAGTATTTGCAGTATTTTAACCTATCATTTTTCCTCGCACAACATATTTTGCACATTAACCTCTTGCGCTGGAATGACATGCCACGCACGTCGAGACTTTTTTGTCCCAAATTGCAACATTTTCGCGGTTTCAGGTATATTTAAATGTAACCCAGGCAAAACAAATGATGAGTTTATTCCTTCTTGATCATTTCTATTCAGTGATATCATACCGACGAGTTCAGAAAGAAAAGAAAGCGACGAATTATTGTGCACGGTTCGGTCACTCGTTATGGTCCGCGAACCAGTCGCTAGCGCATTCCACCAATTGCTTGGACGCTTTTCGCCAACTTTTCAGCATACGAGGCAGGTAAAGATCCTCGTATTTTTCGAATTTGTCGACTCTTGTTAAAACACGCAGACTATGATTCCTGACTGACCAAACATTTTCAATTGGATCGGCATCCGGGGGACTGAGATGGCCAATTCATCCTCCGTTTTCTCTTTTTCACTGATTGTGAGCGCAAACGCGGCCTTGATGCTCGGGATCGTTATCTTCTTGAAGTATTCAAAACTGGTTTTAAAAGTCCTCTTTCGTACACTTTGATTATAATCTGAGTGTCTAGATTGTTTCTATAGACGCGTAAAGTTCCAAATCCGCCTTGACAAACGTGCATTTTTATCGGATGTTTGACAATTGGATTTCCGTGGGCAGACCACGATCTGAAAATGTTTAATCTGCAGTGTATAACAATATTTTCCAATATTTTTCACGAAATTAAGGTGAAGTTTTTAGACACAAAATGCTATTCTTTTTTTTTTTTTTTCATTTCGTCATGTGAAGGCGAAAGAAAACTGTCAAGACTAATTCGATTATGTGGTAAATCATGTTCTTTAGAATTATAAAAAGATCAACAATGGGAGGAATAGTTAGAATATTTACGTCGTGTCGGGCACGAGCTGAAGCTTACGTGCATAAATAATAAACTCTTCTGCCGATAGTGATTTCTATTTTTTCTTTTATCTACCTATCAATAATGTTCCGATATTGCGTCCAAGCAATAATCGCTAGTGGTGGAAATTGGACATATTACGAATTAAGTGCGTAATAATATTTTCGGTGCACTTTCGATCCGTGCAAAATGTTTTGCAAAAAGAAAACCTTCTTTCAGAGAAACGACGGCCATTTTATTCGTATTAAACACACTGTACGTACACTAACGTGCAAAAACCTTTTTCGTCGAGTTGGTTGTTCGAATTTAAAAACTTCGCCATTGTCGCGAGACAAGTTAGGTTTACTTTACTAACGACTTTCGTGAGAGAGGTTAATTTTAGTTTACCAGTGACTTGGTTGTAAGTAATCCTGCTCGGTACGATTCACACAGAACATTAACCGAGCGCGCAATGATATTTTTCAGATCCGTGTAAAATTGTTCGCTAGATGTAGAATGCTTTCTATCAGAGAAAAATGGCGTCCACGATCTCATTAATAAACACACCGTGAATCGTAACAAACGATTACGATCCAAGATATACTCGGCCGGCTGTTTCGCAAGCGCGGTTGGTAAAATCGAGGAAGTGACTCATTAACGAACGATCAACATCCGCGAATGAAATAATTGCGCGTGATAAAGCGTATCGGTCGGTGATCGTGGTAACGCGCGTTACGCTAATCGCGCGGCGATACGGCGCGCCGTTTAAAAACGCCGTCGTCGTATTTTGCCGGGCGAGTTTTTACGGCGTGTACCGCGACACGCTCGTCGAGCCCTTATCGGCGTACGGCAGAGCGGGAGAGGAGGAGAAAGAAAGAAAAAAA
>NW_025110209.1:91357-109415 GCF_011392965.1 Frieseomelitta varia | reverse complement strand
AAAAAAAAAAAAAAAAAAAAAAAAAAAACAGGAAAAAATAGAAACGCGACACGCCAAGCGTTTAAGGCCCATGCTCACGCTCTCGATCCGCGATCAGATCGTTTTTCATTTCGCGCGATCGCGCGCGATCCCCGGCACGCGCCTTCAACGAGGTGACAAAAGCCGCGCTGATTTCTCGCCGATCCGTATCGTCAGGTTGTTCGACGCGCGCGCGAAACATCGATCTCACTTCCTCCGCTCGTACGTACATACATACATACATACATGCATGCATGCATACGTATGTACGTACGTACGTACGTCGACTCGCTTGGTAATCGCCTCCGGGATCGAAGCTCCGGTTTCACCGGTACGCTTTTCTATTTAGCGTCGTTTAAGAAAACTCGAACGATCCACCTCCTCCACAGAAGAGAGTCTGCCGCAAAGCGGTAGAGAAGACTTTTACTCACCACGGCGAGCAAAGTTCGCCGATGTGGGGCGAAAGAAACGACGCAGGCCTTTGAAAGTCGCGACTTGTAAGAAGTCGGTTGTTCGGCTGAAGGAAGAAGGCGAGGATGAAGAGATTAGGGGCGTACAGTCTCGCTCGAGGGCTCCCGCTAACGATCGGATTCGCGCAGCCACGGGGAACGCGCAGCGCGGCGGCAACGCGTTAAATTTATACCTAGCGGGGAGAGAAACACACAGAAAGAGAAAGAGAGAGAGAGAGAGAGAGTCGCCTGGACGACAAAGGTCCATCCGAAAGGGAGACGGCGAAAGCACTCTGGAGCGGGTGTAACTTGGTACCTTTCGTTAATCGTTAACCGATAGAGGGATTTCATTGGCGCAAAGGTGAGAGGTTTCGCGCGATCGCGTTTTGCAAAACGAATGCGTACTACGTACGCCACCGTGACTCGTCGTCAGCTAGGTGTACCGGGTATAACGCGTCGCCTATGATTCCAGGCACGCTATACATAGAAATCTGCCCTACCCGTACTCGACTATATGTTCGCTATATTCGATCATAAAGTGCATTGCCTTTCCTGCCTGTCTGCCAGTCTACCTGACTGCCTGACTGCTTGCTTGCCTGACTGCTAACCTACCTTTCTACCAAACCAGAGCCTTTTCGCTGGACAATCTCCGCTCTCTACGTTAGTTCTCCGTGTTAGCCCCCATTGTTCCACGTCCGATTTTCTCCTCTCTTCCTCGCTTCGTTGGCTGTAAGCTTCGTTGACTCACCCCTCCTCCCCCCCCCTCCCCCTCCCTAAAGCCAAGAAAGGGGTGAAAGTAGCTTGGCGACGCTCGAGCCGTTCGCGTGGACACCGATGATATCGAGGAAGAGGCAATTTGCGGGAATTAGCGACGGCGTACAGCCGGTTACTCGCCGAGAAGGGTTTCCTTTCAAGCGGGTCAATGCCAAGGCGAGATATATGTATATTTAAGCACCGGCGACCGCCAACGAGTGAGGACCTTCTAAAGATTTCGTACAATCGATACGCGGTGCTTTAAAAAGACGGAGGCTAATCCAGGCGCTCTCGAATTATCGGAAGAACGACTTCCGATCGTCGAGCATTTCTGTCGAGCGAGATCTGTCCGCTGTCGGTCGGATGAATCGCGAAAGGCTTTGCGAATTCTGATCTACGGAAATCTTGCGTGAAACGTTCGTTTAAATTTTTCGAAATATCGGTCATCCGCCGTTGGCGTCGAAACGAGACTTTCCAGAGCCGTTCGAAATTGTTCGACAAGTTACAGACGCCGTTAATTTCGTGCGACGCACGAAATCGCACCCTTCTCGCTTCTTTACGCAGCTATCGTCGTCGTCGACGTGACTCGACGCGACTCGCGCGACAACTGCTCAAAGTTCAACTACCGTTCCTCATTTTTTCGTTCGTCCTTTTTTTTCTTTCTCCGCCTCCCTCCTCCCTCCCTCCGGTTGCTCGTCTTTTCCTACTTTTCTCTCTCTCTCTCTCTCTCTTTCTCTTTCTCTTACAGCTGCACTTCAACATCGTCGCACAGACGGTTACGAATATAAGTAAATAGCGAGTTTCCCCTCGGAAAAAGACGGAAATTACAAGCGTACGCACAGCCTCCGCGCGCACGTACAGAAAAGAATACGTTTGTATTTTCCTTCTAACCGTGGCAGAGAGATCGCGGACGATATTTCATTCGATATTGCAGTCCCGGCATTATTTCTCTATTTCAGTAGCCAGCGCGTTGTTCCCTCCCCCGCTCGTTTCCCCCGGTTTCCCGGTTTCCCGTTCCCCGTTTCACTCCGCGCCCACGGCACGGCACGGCTGCTCCGCCACCACCCTTCCTTCCCTCCTGCCGCCGGAAAATAAATTGTTTAATTTATATTAAAAATAAATAGAACCACGGAGAACGCGGAGAGAGAGCGCGATTCCAGCGGCGGCGCGCCCGCGGACGGCCCGAGAAATATTACTTTTAATATTAGCATTCGCCCTCGCGCTACCTACCCCCTGCCCTCCCTCCCTCCCTCCCTCCCTCTGCCGCTCACGCTGCCTCGCTACCTCGCTCTCGTCGCCACCCCTTTACCTCGTTCCTCTAGATCGTTCTCGCACAACCTCCTCTCGCCTGTACCACCGCGCGTTCCTCGCCTGCCTCCTCCTGCCTCCTCCTGCCTGCTGCTCACCCATCCCTCTTGCCCACCGGGTCCCGCTGTCGACAGTCTCCGTCAACCAACCTTCCCCTCTCCAACAGCCCTTACCACCGTGTTCTTTTCGCTCCTTCTGTCCTTCCCGCTCCGTTTCCCCTTGGCTGTCCAGTCTTTCTGGACCGTACATCGCCCTCCCTCTTTCTCTCTCTCTCTCTCTTTGGAATCGGTCGGACGCGAGCTTCTGGCAGAGCGCGCGCGTGAGTTACGCGCGCGCTACACTCGTCCGCAACAACTCGTCGGGAACAACGAAAGCGACGAAAGAACCGAATGAAAAATTTATCGCGACCGTCAGAGAAAGAGAGGAATATATATATATATAGAGAGAGAGAGAGAACGGAGAACGTTTCCAAGATCGATTCGTCGCCAGCGAGGCGAAGGTCTCCTCTCGCAGTCCTCTCGCGTATCCCGTTGGAGGTGATTTTTCAAACTTCGCCAAAAGGCAGGGACAAAAGGCGGAGGAGATCGGCCGCGAAACTTCACCTTCGCTCGAGGATCGATTCGCGAAACGCGTTTGAAAACTTTTCGGTAGTCGCGAGGCGCGGTAGATAAACGCATGCGCCCCCCCGCGCGCCACGGATAGAAAGATCAGCCGGTGTGATTTTCGGTGAGTTTTCGAAGGGCGGCAGTGTGCTGGAGTGCGCGATCCGGCAAGCAACAGGGGGCTTCGTCTCACTCCTTTCGCCTCTCTCGGCGAAACGCGCCCATTTTTTTTTTTTTTTTTTTTTTTTTTGGGGGGAAAAGCGGAGGCAAAAGTAAGAGAGTGCAGAAATGCAGGTATATTTCGTGGTATGTCTCGATGTCTACGATGTTGCTGGCGAAATTCTCCGTACCAAAATATTCGCCACGTCGTCGTCGTCGTCGTCGGCGACGGCGACAGCGACGGCGGCGGCGGCGGCGGCGGTCGAGGAGGACGATGCTCCCCTCGCTCGGCCTCTGCTCGCTTTCCTCGCTCTCCCCTCGGGCCCTCTCTCACCCTTCGCTCGCTGCGAGAAGCCTCCTGCTCCAGCTGCCTCCTCCGCGCTCCTACCCCGGCCACCCCCGCGCCCGCGCCCTCTATATAATGTACAGAGCGCGAGCGAGATGAATGGCAAGACGGCGACGAATATTTCATGAGACGCATTAATATTGCAACGTCTCATCTCACGGATGTATCGAGGTAACATAATGCTCCGCTATAGATAGCTCCTTATTAAACCACGACGCCGCCGCGTTGAGCAACCTTCCGACTATATACCGTTCGCTGCAAAATCCCGCCTTTCCTCCAGCCTTTCTCTTTTGCTACACACGCTCTCTGCACCCGTGTCGCGCGATACGTTTTCCTCGCGTTTCTCACTGTTGTTCGTCGGCCGATTTCCCGCCGAATCCATTCCGAAACACGCCACTGCTTCGCTACGAAGGGGCGGGAAAAAAAAGCTGCCCACACACACACACACACAGATAGAGAGAGAGAGAGTCAGAGAGACGCGACGCCCATCTACGGTGAAATCCGTAGGACGAGCGCGATTTCACCAACGCTCGTCCAACTATACGTCCAACGTACACTCGATCCGGTCATCCTGACGGATTATCGGCGGCGTAGCCAGCGAAGCAGCCCCGCGCGCGCCGCAGACGAAATTTCGCGTCCGCCAAACTATTGTTTTGCGTCCCTATCGGCGAACCGGCCGCGACCGAACTTTGCCATTAGCGCGCGATCCCCGTGTCCCGGGCATGAAAATCCAGCCGCGTAATGTATTACCCCCGCGGAAATAGATTATTGGGAGCGTTATCAAAGTTATAAACATTCCTTGCCCGTGCCCATCTCACCGTCCGCTCCGTTAATACTCTCTCTCTCTCTCTCTCTCTCTCTCTCTCTACGCTCTTTTTTTTTTTTTTTTTTGGTCTCTTTCTCTCGCCGTCTCGTTGCTCCTGAATCCTTCGCTCTCGCGCGCGTGATAGATGCCGAGTCTGTCTTACCTTTCTTGCGGCCGGCGAGATATATGGAGGATCATCCATCAGCCGTCCACGTCGGTGAAACTGCGCCTCCCGAAAGGAGGTGAGAAGGAGGGGAGGGGGACAAAAAAATGAAAGGATTTCGCCAGCATCAACGAGAAGACTCATCGTTCGAGCATCGTCGTTCACCGTCGTTCCAATTAATTAACGGCTGCGCTTTCGCGGACAACGAGACGAGAGAATCTCGAGGCCTCGGTTGAGGAACGACGGTGGCCTTGCACACTACTGACCTTACGCTTCTACTCGGGGGGCTAGTTTCAGGGCGTGTCATCGCCGGGGAGAGTGTGTAGATACGCGATAACCGCGAGTAGGAGACGAAAGGAATCGAAAGGAAGGAAAGAAAAGCGGGTCGGCAGCCCGGAGTGAACGGCGAAACTCGAGCGCGGCGGCGGCGGCGGCGGCGACGGCGGCGTTAGTAGAGGGTAGAGAGGCGAAAGTAGTAGTGGGAGGATAGGGTAAGAGAGAAACGCGATATAAAGTGCAATCAAACATCGATCGCGCGATGCGGAGACCTCTTTCCTCTTGGTAGGTACCTACGTGCGTATCGAATGCATACCATGGGGTTGCATCGCGCATGCATGCGAGGCCCTGTGTTTGTGTTTCGAGGGGAAACGTTACTACCCCCGGCAAGCGACCAAGGAATCGATAGCCCGCGTAACCGAGGCACAGGCACGTACGAATAATGCTCGAGCCTATCCTCTAACCGCTAAGTCGATCGAAAACCGAATCGTTTCGCTGTCCGAATCTGCCGCGCGCGTGCGTGTGCGTGTGCGTGTGCGTGTGCGTGTGCGTGTCTACGTCCGCTCTCGATACCTTTCTTTCGGCCGTACGCCCCCGACCAAATATACGCGACGACCAATTTCCACGCTCGATCCTACGAGCCTCCAGCGAAACCTACCTGCCTCGCTTACACAGCTTAATCCCTTTCGCGAATAAATAATTAGCCGTTCTCGTTGCCAATCGTACGTTACGAGATCGTACGTTAGGCACGCAACACGAGTATACAGAGATACAGATCGATCGATCGATCGATCGATCCATCGGTCGTTCGGAGTTTTACCGCCCCGGCAAAGTGCCAAAAGCGTCGAGGCACTGGTGCTGCACGCGCGTCTTTATCGAAGTGGAAAAGTCAGAGCGGCGCCGATGGTCGCTGGCAAAAGAGAAATTTGATTTGCGTGGCTGAAAAACGAGCTCGCGAGCCGATCGAATCGGATCGCAGGATCAGGAAGATCGTTTCGTGTTTCTCGTCGAGTACAGGAAGGGGAGGAGGGAGGCTGCACTGCGTGTTCGCTACTTTTCTCCAAGGGATGGCATCGAGTGCCCTTCGAGGACGATTGGAACGTCGATGGAGCGCGATAAGCGAATCGGGCTTGAATACCGTGTCAGTGATGCGGCACCGATTGATATCACCGGAGAAACGACAACGGCGCGCGGTCGGAGAGAAAAATCCTCCACTTTTTCCTCTCTTTTTCTCTCTCTTTCTCTCTCTCTCTCTGTTCTCCCCAAAGGGAGCGAGAGACGGTTAATCGCGTTATTTCCGATGACTTGGCGCGATCCGACGGAGAAAACGACGCGACACCCGGAAAACCCGTGACGTCACTTCTGCCCTTCACTTTCCCCACTTCGCGCGTTTCACGCTCTCCTCCTCCCTGCAATTTTTCTCTCTCGCGCGTCCGCCCGTACGTTTCTTCCTCGTTATCTCGTTACCAACTCGTAGACGAAAAAAAAAAAAGAAGACGATGCTGGTGCACCTCTTCCCCACCCCCCTTTTATCGAAAGGGAGCTAGAGCTCGATGCGGCGCGTATATCAGAGCCGAAGGGAATTCGAAAAAAGGCGGGTAATTATGCGGGCTTATAGAATTCAAGATCGATGGCGCGGCGCGCGCGGTGCGGCAAAAGCCGTGGGATATGACGGTTCAGGCTCGAGGCACGCGGCAAGAGAAGCATAGAAGATTCATAAGGATGGAATTACGTTGCCTCCACGGTGACTTTTGTTCTCGACTCTTTAATCGCGGTACCCGCTCCACCGCTAAAAAATATATGTATATATATATATATATATATGTATATGTATATATATATATATATATATATATATATGTATGTATGTATACGTATACCTACTCGCCGGAGGGCAACGTCCTCGTCCAGTGATGAATTTAGAAGCTCCCGCCACCCTTTTTCGCGACCCTCCGCCCAGTGCGCCCTTCCCGCCGATCCCGCTCGCTCGTACAACAGATGCGTCCGTCTCGCCGAAATGAATAATGAATCGACGGTTTTGCGAATCTACGCACAAAACGACGCTCGGGATTACAGCGGGATCACGACTAGAAGAACGTCCCTCGTTCCCTGTTTCCTAGGTCTTTGCCGATCTTTCGTCGTCTCGCGAGACAATCGACAAACAGCGAGGAGAATCGGAGAGAGAGAGAGAGAGAGAGAGAGAGAGAGGCAGCTCGAGAAGATCAGCTGCGCGCCGACCGTGCGAGTCGGCGAAAGGAGAACGAGGTTAGAATGATTTGGCGGACGAGCGGACGCGGCGGACGAATTAGTTTTTGTCGAATTAATCGGCCGGATTAATCGAATCGAGCCGGGCACCGGAATCGATTTGGATTCAATCGAGTCGGCCACCCCGCATTAAATTAAATCGCTCGAACGATATTGCCGGGACGTCGTGCTTTTAATCGGCTCGAATTAGAATCCAGGCACGTTAATTGCCCGCGAATACGCGAACCGGAACCACGCCGCGAAGGCTTCCGGCAGCGCGCGCGCGCGTCGCCATCTTACGCTTCTCCGGATCTGAAAAAAAGGACTCTTCCTCTTTTTTCTCTCTCTCTCTCTCTCTCTCTCTCTCTCTGTCTCTCTCTCTTTCCCTCTTTCTCTCCATGTTCGATTTTTCAACGATTCCTTGATAGAAATAGCGTTTCATCGCTGTAAGCTCGAGTGGTCGTTGAATCGAGTTTTTTCTTTTTTTTCTCTTTTTTTTTTTTTTATTTCCGCGACTTTTTTCCTTTTTCGCGGGGGAACGCAAAAAAAGTTTTTTTTTTTTTTTTTTTTTTTTTTCGCCGCGTATCGAAAGCGATTTCGCGTTGCACGTATTGCCGTTGCCACCGCATGGCGGCGGTGGTCAGTGAATCTAAACGAGTGAAAAAAAAAGTTTGGAAAGAAACGATAGGAAAAAAACAGTGTACGTGTGTGTGTGTGTGTGTGTGTGTGTGTGTGTGTGTGTCGTTCAGAGAGTGAGAGAATAGGAGAGAGAGAAAGAGAGAGAGAGAGAGAGAGAGAGAGAGCCATTTCGATCGATTTCGAAACGAACGGAATAATCTGCATCGTCGCGACACGGTTATGGAGCCTCGCGCGGTATCTCGTGGAGAATCGAGTTTGAAATTTTCATAAACGGTGGTCGCGATCGCTCGCACCCGTTTATTTTCTTGCATTATCAATCGAGCACGGTGCACAACGTAACGAACAAACGGTCGTAACAATTATCGCCTGCGATATCCAAGCGTACACGATCTGATTTCTCATATGGTCTGAAAGCCAAAAACGAAACTTTCACGCTCCTCTACGAGTATAAAAGGCGTAATTCACTCCAAAAAAACACGGTCGCAGCGGTTCCGTAAATAAAAAACCATATCTCGTCTGTGACCCGTTTCCCGTGACTGACAAAGCATCGACTAATCGTCGAGTCGGAGAAATATTCCAGCAACAAACTGCGGCGGGTAGTTTGAGTCTTTCTCTCGGCGAGGGGGGGAGGGCGAAACTTTCGTCCACCGGTCCACCGCTCTGTGTGCGTACAAGTAAATTTGCGCTGCTTCGAGATACACTCGAGGAAAAAAGACGAAAAAACAATATCTCGACGTCGATCTGTTTAAAACCCGGTTTCGTTCGCTATCTCTCGAGGAGGGAAAGTCTTGTGGACACGGTGGGCAAAGTGAAACGCCGGCAACGTGAGCCTCGACCTCGGGGAAGATTCTCTCGCAACCGAAGTCGAGAATGCGTCGGAGCGTGCAGCTTCCGGTCGTTTCGAAACGACGAAAATTCCAAAACGAAAGCGGGCCGGACCGACGACGGACAGCTTGGAGGAGGAGGAGAAGGAGGAGTCGCCACGGCTAGAACCGAAATAGCGGCGCGAACGTTATTGTTGAGTTTAGTGAAACCCGAGTTTAAATATCTACCGGATGTTTGGCGTGTATATCACTTCGTAAATTTAAAGTTTACGGCCGTTCGCGCCGCTCTTTCCCCTCTCCTCCTTTCTCCTCTTTCCGCCGGTTCCGCTCGTCGTCTCTCTCACTCTCTCTGTCCTCTTTTCTCTTCACTTTCTCCTTCTTGGAGGGCAGCGAATCGGGCAGTTTCTTCTTCCCTCCTTTCGCGGAATCGACCGCGCGTTTCATTCTTCGCGCCAATTCTGCCTCTCTTATTTATCTCTGTACTGTTCGTTGGAAACGAACTCGTTGTCCGTTCGACGGGGTTTCCACTCGAGGAGGAAAAAGAGAAAAAAAGAAGAAAAGGAAGAAAGAACGTTCTGCTCTTTTAAGCATGGTCTTTCGAAGCATGATCGTCGCCGAGTGACGCCGCGCGCCGCGCCGCGCCGCGTAGGTTCTCGCGTTAACGGAGCTCAGCCCTCTTTACATCGACCGGCATTTTCCTTTCTCTCCGTTTCCTTTCCGTCTTTGTTCCCTTTGTTTGCGCTCCTTACCAGCGTATTTTTATAGTACACACTTAGTTTACAAGCACTCTTCGCTTTCTCCCGGTTTTCTTTGCCATTTATCCGTTTTCCGTATCGCTGTGTTTGCGGAGATTCGTTGCTCGGGACGAGTTGCACTTGCTCGGCGAAACGAGCCGACGAAATAAATTCCCACCCACCCCCCTCTCCAGATCCGCCTTGTTTCACCGTTCGTTGGTTCGTTCGCTGTCCTCCCGATGTGTGCTTTTCGCCGGAGGAAGAGGACGAGGAGGACGAGGAGAAGGAAGAAAATTTGCGAAATTTACGAGGTATCGGCCAGGTATCGGTTAATCCCCTATAGATGTGGAGAATCGGCCTGGGTGCCAAGCTCTCGCGGCTCGTAAAGCATCGTTTAGATGTCGCGAGCGGGGTGCACGACGACGACGAGCGGGGTGCGGATTTCGAGGGCACCCGTTGTGCAGGATTTCAGACCGGCTCCGCCAATGGCAAATCTTGTACTATACAAACCCTGGTATATCTATGTGGAAGGTACACGACTCTAATACATAGTTCAGTACTCTATCTACATACGTGCGAGCTAACATCGCGCTAACTCCGTTCTCTCTGGCCAGCTCGACCTACCTTCCCACCCGTCCCTTTCTCCTCTCTCTCTCTCTCTCTCTCTCTCTCTCTCTCTCTCTCTCTTTCCCCTCTCTGTTCCACCTTTCCTCCCTGCTCCGATCTAGCTGCCTACCACGCCGCCCTCGCTCCTTTCTCTTCGCCATTCTACTCTCTGCTCCGATCTACTCCGCTTTGCGCTGCTCCACATCCCCCTTGCCACATCGTCGCCGGTACACGTTTCTATCCCTCTATTCGTAACGGCGGAGCATCGAACCGGCGTTCGCCCGATCCGAGCCGGCTGAAGGGAGGCAGGCGGGCTCTGCAGGAAGGTTCACGTCGGAACACGCGCGTGATTGCGTGCCTGTACGCGCGTACGCGTGGTACACGCGTGCACCAGGCAGGCAGGCAGGCAGGCAGGCAGCCGGGCGATCGCAGCTTCGGCGCTCGTTGCACGCGCTCGCGTTCGTGCCAGTGTGCGTGCTCGTTCGCCGACCACCGACGTTGCTTGCGGCTTAACACGGCTCGGCACATTATTCAACGGATAATCCATTCCTTATATATTAAAGCCCGAGAACCATCTATCGTCCCGATAGATTGCCGAACGCGCCGTGCCGCCGACGAAATTACTCGAAATACTGGCCCCGCTCCTCTATCCTACAGGTGCCGCTGCCGATCGCCAGTCTGTTCTTTCTTCCGCTTCTTGTCCGCGTTTGTCCGAGCGATTCGGTTCGGTTCGTTTCCAAGCTAGCGTCGATTCTTACGCTCGCTCAACCTACTTACCCAGTGATACACAATGGGGAACGCGTTTCGTCCTTTTTTCCTACCGGGGGCTCCTGACCAGTTGTGGTTTGTTTGTTTTTTTTTTTTTTTTTTTTTTTTTTTTTTTAAAGGGGGGGGGTCTAAACCATAAGTGTACGTATCCTCCTGAAGTGAAGAATACAGCGCTATAAGAATACAAACGCGCGAGCAGTCTTTAGCTTAGGTTTCAGGTTTGCTTACAAGATGGCCATACACTGTTGAATAACAACTAATTTCATCGCTTTACACAGAAACGAGATATATCTTTGAGAATATATGACGAAATGTGTTCCGCATCTCCAACTTTAAGGTTAGTTTTCGCCCCTTCAGTGACAGTTGCCGATAAAAAAAAAGAAATACGGGGTCAAATATCTTTTCGAAAACTACATTTATGCCAAATTTCATCGATAATCGGTGATTCATACTTTGGTGTGCTCTCTTGTTAGTAAGAAAGTGATTTTATACTTGACGGTGGCACTATTCAACACAGGTTCTTCGAAACACAAGACATTTTTACTTTGTTGATTAGCTGCACGTGTAATTAAGCATTGAAATAAATGCCCATCGTGAGTATAATGTTTGAAAACAGTTTTATTACCAACTTGCGAGAATAATTTTCAATTCGGTTTTCAATTTTTAATGGTGAGCCGCTCATAGTCGAATCTGTCAGCCATGTTTCTTTCTCTCGTCCAATCCCTACGAGCCTCGCATCACTTATCTGCAGTTACTTTGCTCGATCACCGCTTTCCACGTCTAGTGACTTTAGTCGTTCATGGTAGCAAAGGATAATTAACCTTTTAGCTGTGAATGATGAGTATACTCATTCTGTGCAATGACGAGGAAATTAATTGCAATTTGTTAAATTAAATTTCTTGTGGGAAATGAAGCATATTTGTAAATCTTAGACACTTTAGAATATTTTGTTATACTAGGCTCGACTAGTTCTTTTTACATTATTTCTAAATATTTTCTTGTTATTAATATTATTTATTGATATTAATTATTAATTAATATTAATTTAGACAGTGAAATTATTAATTTAAAAAAAAACTAGTTGTTTCTTTATAATTTAAGGAAACTAGTAATTTCCTTATAACGTAATCCAGTTTTGTAGCACATAGTCTATGTTTGGTAAGTATAATCGACGTCATCGCGTCGTTCTAGTGACAAAATGTAGTGACACAGTTTCGAAGAGCGTAGACATCGCAGCTAAAAGGTTAACTCGAACTAGATTCCGGTGCGTTCGCCAAAACTCGTTCAAAAAGTCACGCGACTCCAGGCTTCTCTGCCTAATCTGCGGTCCGGCTGACCGAAAGCATTACAAACGAACAGGTTAATCGATGTCGAATTAATTAACCACCGGTGTACGACGGATGATTTACGTACGTACGTGCAACGTAAATGGAACCGAGATATACACGCGAGTCCGGGTACACGGGGTTTGGAAAAAGTTGGCGTTAAATTCGAAGGACGACGGGAGAAGGAGGGTAGAGCAGCGGCGGTGGATGTGTTTCGGTGGATGACAACATATTTCGCCGCGTCCGCGCGACTATTCGAGAGAATTTATCTGGACGGTCGGTTCCATCGAGCGTCAACCGTACGTGACTACCTGTAGAGTCCCGCTCGAAATAAAACGAAACGACGAAAAAGCAGTGACCGGCCAAAGAGCGCAAGAGACTCGTGAAAATGAGTAAAACGGCCAAAGAGAGAGAGGGAGAGAGAAAAATTTGCCCTCGTTGAACGACCACCTGGCCACCGTTTATTTGTAGACAAATAAAGCCACTTGCTAAAAAGCATCGTTCCGACCTGACAGGGACGATTCGTCGAACGATAATGCGTCAACGGGACATTTTATCTGCGTGTATATCTGATCGCCGCAACATTGCAAATCACATTGAGATTAACAGTTTAGTGCGATTTCTCGGTTGAAAAGCCAAATTCGCCAACGTGCGCTGGGGACGTGTTGCGACTTGTTCTCGATAGGTACAACAGTGCTCATTTAATCGTCTGCATCTTTCGCCCACTTAAGCGTCTGTCGGTATCCCGCGAAGATCCCGGTCGTTATAATCACATAATGACAGTTAGAATCGTGCAATTTTAATACATTGTATATTACAGCGAAATTTTAAATTAATTATCCAGAAATAACTACGAAGATAGACATGTAAAAATAAACCTTAATCGTGCAATTTTAATCGTATGCAGTAACAAAATTTTTAATTAATTATCTACAATACGTACATCTACAAATAACCACAGAAGACAGAAATATAAAAATAAACTTTAATCTATATTTTAATCATTACAATACAATTTTCAATTAATTCTCGACAATACGTATATGTATGAATAACCACATAGATAGAAATGTCAAAGTATGTAGATAACTCTTAGAATTTTGAGACCATCTCACTCCACGCTACCTGACCTGTCGAAAGTCGCGTGAAACACGACGCTTAAACGATACAAAGCGAGTGACACCTGATACTGATATTTCGGCACAATTCGCAGAATACCTTCCCACTTAAACGACCCCATTCTCGGTCCTCGATTGCGGACGCTTAGGCGAACGCTACTGTACCAATCCGTGGCAGCGAAACGCGCGTTTCCGACGCTGTCGCCGAAGGATATTATCGGGACGCGGAACGGTTACGCAGCGATTCCGATGTTTTCGACGCATCCGGTCGTACCGATGAATAAAATACGCGTTGTTTGCGTTGGGTTACGCACGCCGGCCGGTGACAGAGGGGGAAACTTAAACGCGGCGACCGGGTGACTATCGGTGGAATAGTTTGCGCGCGATATCGGTGAATAAAATATCAGCGCGTGCGTGCGAATGAGGAGGTGAGGCTCGCGTGTCCTAGATTACACGCGTCCGCCTACGTACGTATGTATGTACGTATGTATGTATGTACGTGCGCACGGATTCACAGGTGCCCGGGTCTGTTTTCGCGCGAGCCCGCTACACGACAATTAACGCGCGTGCCCGCCACTTCCCTCTCCTTCTTTTCCTCTTTATCGCGTCGTTCACCACGTGCGCGATTTTCCCCCGAATTTTCCGCTTCGAGAGGAAGTAACTCCCCGAAACGGGTATTTTCCTTCGTCTATATACAGTAGTCGACAGTTTGTGAGACCGAAAATTGACATTGAAGGAAAGTGAGCGATACAGTACTGCCCTCACAAGTGACCGCACCTTTATTCCTACTAATTTTTGGAAATCATCTTTCTTTCGATGCCAATTCGCTGAATACACCACCCCTCGTTTTCGCTATGTCGCTTGTTTATACACGTATTTCACGCGTAAAGCAGCGTACTGGGAACAGTCCCAATTCCAAAAATCGGCGATGAGGATAACGACAGGGGGGTTGGGACGTTTAACTGAGGAAAAGTGCGAACAGTTAGGACTGTGTGCTGTAGTTTCGGCAGATGGGCGAGAGAAAAAGAGAGGAGGACCGAAGGATCGAACGAAGAGCGACGATTCTTGGAGCGTAGAGTGTACCCGGTACCCGGCTCGTTCCCTCTCTCGCCGCCCTTTTCTCTCGATCTCGGCGGCGTTCCTCCTCAGGCAGCGCGGCGCGGCGAGGCGCGGCGTTCCCTCTTCCGACGTTAATTTAGACGAATTTCATTAGAACAAACGAACTTTGCTAATCCGCGCTAATCTGATTAGAAATTTGCCGTGGCGCGGTGCATTCTGCCGCGTGAAACTCCAGTCGGTCGACGGGAGCCTCGACGACGTCAACGACGGCGTCGCGTCGGTGGGGCGTCTGTGCAGCGTCTCTGCTACCACGGCGGAGGTGGGAGAGGGTGAAGGAGAGAACGAGCCTGCCCGCCGTCGACGACTAGTCTTCCTTCCTCCCGTCTACTCGCCTCCTCGTCCTCGTGATCGTGCTCGTGCTCGTGCTCGTCCTCGTCCCTTCGCATTCGCTCAAATCCCCGTGCATACATTCACTCTCTCTCCCTCCCCCTCCTCCTCGCGCTCGTCAGATCTCTGCCGCCCCCTCCCCCTCGCGTCCTTCCGACGCCTATTCATTTCGCCCACGCCTATATCCTTGCCCGGCAAATATTTGCAGGAATTAGCAACGATAGACGACTACCTCGTAAATTCTCCGGCCCCGGGGGGAAAGTTCACGGGATTTTCCGCGAACCAGTGTCCGGGAGAATCCGGTTGAGGGGGGAGAGGAGGGGGCGTTCCGAGGCCTTTCTTAATTAGGCCAGCCTGTGCTCGCCTCTGTTTCCTCACTTTTGTTTATCGGATTTCGGCGATCCATCGTTTCCTCCTCCTCGCGAGGAACGAGAATCCTGAATCCTGCGGTAGCAAACGCCGCAGTTCGAACGTGTGTGTAGAGAGACGAGAACGCGAAAGGGAAAGAGAAGGAGGAGGAGGGGAGAGCGATTTTCTCGTTAATGCAGTCGCGTGTCGCGTGTGCACCGCGGCGTGTGCATTCTTCAGGGCGCAGCCTGCGACAGCCTCACGCGAGACGATGAAAAATGCACGCGCGCGCGCGCGCGCGATTAACTCGTAACCGGTACCGGTAAACTCGATTTCACTGCATTTCGCCCTCGTTCCCGCGCGTTTTGCGGTTTCCTCGAGACGCGTGCACGTCCCCCTCCCCCTCCTCATCGCTTCCTTCGCCCGGCGAATACCACTCGATATCGTTCCGCCCGGCGAATCTTGGAATTATTCATCGGCGAAATTAGCCGCCGCAGCTAAGCTACCGCGACGCTTCCACGTCGTCCGTTTGGAGCCAACGTCCAGCGAGTTTTGAATAAATCAGACCGGGACATCTCGAAGAAACGTAACGTACGTACGTAGATACAGTACGAGTCGTCTTAACACATTGCGTACCGCACCCGGCGCGCCTAACCTGCCCCTAAGGCCCGCATATTTTTGGAACAGCAGGAAAACCTTGTACAATGCATATATGCACTTTTTCTTTAATTCACATTGATAAAATATTCTGAAATGTTACTGCATATTTTTCATACTAATATTTAAGAATCTATCTCTTTATTATTATGTATTTTATGTATTATTATTTATTATATTTATTTATTTTATATTTTATTTTATGTATTATTATGTATTTTAGATTTCAACTATTATTTATTTTATATTTATATTAATACATTGAGGACGGTATGCTCTGATAAGCATACAGCCTGTATTTTTTCTTATTTTTTGAATTATTTAATATACTATTGAAAGGCTTCAAGAGAATGTATAGCGTTTGACAAGTGTATTATTTTATTAATAATTAAAATTACTAGTTATTTTCCATTTTAGAGGTAGTTTATTAAATAAAATGAAAGTACCTCTAGTAACGTTTCTTGGTGTGGCATGTTAGGAAACAATTTCTCTACTTTTTGAAAAATTATATAACATTGTAATATATAATTATATATTATATATAATATTATATAATATAAATTATATTAGGAAAAGTTTGTACAATGCATATATGCACTTCTTTAATTCACATTGATAAAATGTTCTTAAATATTATTACATATTTTCCATAGTAATATTTAAGAATCTATTTATTATATATTTTAGATTTCAACTATTATTCATTTTATATTTATATTAATACATTGAGGACGGTATGCCCTGATAAGCATACAGCCTGTATTTTCTCGTATTTTTTGAATTATTTAATATACGACTGAAAGGTTTCAAGAGAATGTATAGCGTTTGACAAGTGTATTATTTTATTAATAATTAAAATTACTAGTTATTTTCCATTTTAGAGGTAGTTTATTAAATAAAATGAAAGTAACGTTTCTTGGTGTGGTATGTCAGGAAACAATTTCCCTACTTCTTGAAAAATTATATAACATTGTAATATTATAATAATTATATATAATATTATATAACATAAATTATATAATATAATATATAGTAATATAAAATAAATTATATATATAATATCATATAATATATTTGTAATATATAATATTGTAATATTATTACAAATATATTACATTTAATATAATAATAATAATAATATAAAATATATATAATATTATATAATATAAATTCTGCCCTCGTGTCCCCTACAACGCAAAAAAAGCGTTCGCCGTCCGCAGCGTTGAAACACGAGAACTCTCGTCTCCCGTCCGCAACAGTTGAAAACAGAAAGACGCGAATTCGCGTCTCCCGTCCGCAATGTGTTCAAGGTTGACAGAGTCGTTCTACGTACCAGCCGCCTGTTACAACTGATTATTATCATTATTGTTATTGTTGTGCCTCTCGAACTCTTAATAGAACGTCGTTTGTCGTCTCTGTCGTTCCCTTTTGTCGTCTCGTTACCATCCGTTATTATCCGTACGCGTCGCGTCAGGATGATCGTAGCAGTGAACGAAATCTCTCTCTTTCCCTCTCTCTCTCTCTCTCCCTCTCTCTCGAGGTAAACGGCTAGACGACGCCTCAGGGCGGCGAGGGGAAGAAAGAAGAGGCTGACTCGTTCGCGGAGGAAAGTTTAAAGCGCGAAACTCGCAGCGAGTGTGCGTGCTTGCGCAGCGCGCGTTGGAGCGCGATTAACGATAGTAGTCCAAGGGCCAAGTAGGCGGCGAGAGGGCGTTTGCAGGAGTTTGATAGAGGATCGAGGCGCGTATCTCTGACGAGCGGCGAGGCCCTTCGACCCTTAAAAATTCATTTCGAAAGTCAGCCCGGAGTGGCGGCGATGGCGATGGCGGCGGCAAGTGATTCGGTGATATGAAAAGTCCGATCTCTCGAAAATTGCGGAAATCGCAGAGGTGCTCGTCGCTCGGCACTGCTCCGCGGGCCGAAACTTTCCAAATGAGCCAACTTTGCGTGTGTCTTGCGCTTTCGCCGCGTCTCGCGCGGCCCCTTTCCGCCAGAGGAGACGCGAGGAAAAACTCGCATATTAGTAAAGTTGTGGACAGAGAGAGACGCGTGGAAGAGACTGCCGCTCCTCTCTCTCTTTCTCTCGATGGTCGAAACCGACCGTCTTTCAACGCTCGTCCTCGAGCGTGCGTACGTACGTCCAGCAAAATTCTAACGCGGTGCTTTTCTCTGTTTGTTTCAGGCCAAGTTGTTGGAGTCATCCCACGCTTGGCTCGGAGCCTCCACATCGAGTATAGCAGGTAAGTCGTCCGCCGCATTCCACGTCTACCTAATATCTGTCTGCTCGCTGTCTCGACAGCACATTCCAGGAAACGTGAACACGTAAACGCGATCGTGCAAGCAAGCCGGGACCGATCGTTCATCGAAATTCTCGCGACGAACGACGCGCGGCGTTACGTCGAAAGGAAAACGCCAGGCGACGACGACGTTCTCTCCTTTTTTTTTATTTTTCTGTTTTTTTTCTTTCTTT
>NW_025110209.1:86322-90874 GCF_011392965.1 Frieseomelitta varia | reverse complement strand
TTTTTTTCTTTTTTCTTTCACCCGCGACTGCGGTTGTGTCGCGCGCCGGTTCCCTAGGCCTTCTCGTAAGATTACTCGTAAGATTATTCAGGAGTACGCCCGGTGATCGGCGCAAATGGATTCAGACCAAGTGTATCCGAGGAGGGAAGCTGTTTTTCGGGAGGGAATGGGGAAGAATGAGAGAAACGGTGCTGAAGAGAAGCGGCAAAGAATCACGGCGGCGAGAGAGAGGACGTGGGTCGAAGAGAAGAGAGCACGCATCGACGGTGGAGAACGGAAGAGAATGAACGGAAACGCGGAAAGTGAAGAAGAAGGTTGACGATAGCCGGGAGGAGATCGAGGAGAAAGGGCTTGGCGATGATCAAACGTAGGAATGCGCGCACTCGTGAAATATTCGCGTTGTACGTATTGCGTTATAGATAAACGGGCGAACGGATGCCAGTTAATGACGCCAATAGGGTGATTCGCGGCCGATTAACCCTTTCGATACTAACGACGAATTTAGCCGTCCATCGTTGAACAACGACGATTATAATTACCGTCCATTGCACGTTGATAACTATTATACTAAAAATACGTGTGGTACTGGGGGAAAAAAAATCGAACGGTGGGGGTTCCTATAACGAGTGGGGAGTTAAGAAAAGGTGATGTTAAATTTCGAACGTCAGACAACTTAGTTTAGAGAGGTATGATAAAAGAGATGTTTTTACGCTGTCTACTTTCTACACCGCTGAATTTGTCAACACCAACAAAGAGGAATTTTAAAACTCGTGAAATAATACATAAACCAGCATGTGTAGTCGACTGTAATTATTCGATGGGAGCGGTTGATAAAAGTGATGTCGAATCTACGAGGAAAACCATCGAACGGTATAAAAAGGTTTTCTTTCGGACGTGTCGGTTTGGAATTCATGTCGCTTGTATAAATTCGAAAACAAAGAAAGACACTTTGATCGTCGACTTTCACCTAACGTTGACGAGACAAATTTTACAAAAGTATGACAGAGACAATTTTGTGAAAATTATTGCCGAGTCTTTGGATAAAAATCCTCTCTCGGTTTGCTAGGCATTTTCCTCCGATTTGTACCGGTAGTGGTGTTCGAGAAAATGCATTAACCCAAAAATGATAGACGACGAGAAAGTCACTAAAGTTGGCGTTGTAAAATTTGCGACGTAAGTTTACGTATCTAGACCTGTTTTGAAATATTTCGTACAAAATTATATTATTAAAAAATTTTAGAGGTATCCTAAATTTAATAAATATTGACATCTAATGACAATAATTTAACTTAATTATAACATAACCTATATTTTAGTTAACTATATTAATATTTAGTTATTTTGAAATATTTCGTACAAAATTATTTTATTAATTAATTTTATTAGAGGTACCCGCGAGTAATGTCGTTTTCTTTAAATTTAATAAAAATTGCCATCTAGTGACAATAATCTAACTTAATTATAACATAACCTATATTCTAGTTAAATATATTGATATTTAGTTATTTTGAAATATTTCGTACAAAAATTATTTTATTAATTAATTTTATTAGAGGTACCCACGAGTAATGTCGTTTTCTTTAAATTTAATAAAAATTGTCATCTAGTGACAATAATCTAACTTAATTATAACATAAACTATATTTTAGTTAAATATATTGATATTTAGTTATTTTGAAATATTTCGTACAAAATTATTTTATTAATTAATTTTATTAGAGGTACCCACGAGTAATGTCGTTTTCTTTAAATTTAATAAAAATTGTCATCTAGTTACAATAATTTAACTTAATTATAACATAACCTATTCTAGTTAAATATATTGACATTCAGTGTACTTATTATTAAATTATATTACAGTACAAACTGTATTAACTCTTGAATCAAATAAAATTTTGTACAGTATCCAAAAAACGACGTTACTTGTAGGTACCCCTAATATAAAGCGTTATTACTATTAAATATTGCTATAAATTCGTTACGTTGCGTGTCACGCTCCTTGTATCCGGTCAAGTGACGTTCAACGTTGTAATTATCCTGTTCAACATGTTCAACAGTGGTCAAAGATGAAGCCGTATCGAAAGGGTTTCTTTTGGCGAACGCGAAAAATCAACACGTCCACGTTTTCCGGTCGTCTCTCGCGCATTCCGATTCTACCATTTTCATTCCTCACGGCTCCGCCTAATCTCGTCGTTTGCGCGCTTCTCGCGATATCAACCGTGCAACGATCGAAACGTGTTCCACGCGATCGCCATTAGCGCGTATCTCCCAGTGTTTTAACACGCAACATCGGAGACGATTCTCTCGCATTTTACAAGCATATTTAACGCTCGAGTGGTTCTCCGACTGGTTCCGAGCGTTAACACTTTCACGGCGGGCATTGAACACGTCACGCATGTGTGTATAATACTTGACCTTGCTTGGCGAAAAGTATTAATATAAATAAACGATAACTAAAATAGGCGGACTTACACGCTCGTTGTTTTTGTTCAAACAGAAATTAGTTGAAATATTTTTTATGCAATTCGAACAGTGTGAAATTAGTCATACCGATCACGGCTCGATCGTTAACGATACGTTAGTGAAATTACAATAGCTGAATTAATAGTGTATAACAACAAAAATTCTACGATTGCAATTTACGAAACATACATGAAAATGTTAACACGAAAGAACTACCAAAGTCAGGTGAGAAACGATCGTTTTTACCATTTTCGTTAAATACTTGATTTCTGTGCCTGTTGAACCGTGTGTTTTTAGAGATTTAATACATAAACAATAGCTTTCGTCATACAGTTTCACTTCATTTTTTTTTTTTTTTTTTTTACTTCAAGAAGTCTCTGAATTGGACATTTTAGTCGGTAGTTCGAACGTGTTGCTTCCGCGAAACGTCGATTGAATCCGCTTCACCTGCGATCGTCCTCCGATTCTTCCCGCGTCTCCTCGCTTCGCCGCTTGTGCCGCCTCTCAGTCAACCCTCTCTTGCCGAACCCTGGCGCGCGATCGTCTTCGCGGTACGCGAGTCTTCCCTGTGTCTTTCGTCGAAACTTTTCGAACGAGAGAAAGAGAAAGAGATAGAGAGTAAAGGGACGACGACGATCGTCGTGTCGCGCAAGTGTTGCCCTACGAAGGAAAGAGGGACACGTACAAACGAAAGGAACAACCGAGGTGGGAGGGGAGGGGGTGTAGCAGCGGAGAAAAAAAAATAAAATAAATAATAAAATAAAGAGGAACGAAAAGAAAGAAAAAAGAGAACGAAAAATATATACATATAATATACGGCGTGTGTGTGTCTATTGAAAGAGAGAGAGAGAGAGAGAGTCGGTCGGGCCAGCAGCTAGGTACATGCAAGATCGATCGATCTTCCGGGTTGTGGGTGCAGCGCCCACAGGGTATCGCGAAACGAAAGAGAGGAAAAAAAAAAAAAAAAAAAGAAAAAGCCGAACCGACTGACTATTTTCTAGCTGACTATTCGACCCTGCTGAAGCTGAAGGCGCCCACGTGGACGCGGCACGATCTCCAGGAGGCGATCGAGGCGGTGGTCACGCAGAAGATGCGCTTCACCCAGGCGTCGACGAAATACGGAATACCGAAAGGCACACTGTACGACAACATCCTGGGAAAGACGAAGAGAATGATGGTGCTGGAGGAAGCGGGGCTGAACTCGAGCGAGGAGACCGCCGTCCTCGAGTTCTGCTGCGACATCAGCGTCAGCCCGTACAACCGCCGTACGAAAAAGTCGCTGAACGCGATCCTCAACTTCGTGGAGAAACTCAGGCGGAAACGCGACCCGAGCTTTGTGTTTAACGGCCTATCCGGCTTCCGTTGGTGGTGGGCATTCTGTAAAAAGCACTCGATCGTGTCGCTCTACTTCAACGACGAGAACGAGAACGATCAGTAACGATCGTTGTTGTCTACGGGACAACCTACAACGGGCTTTGCGCGTTTCCCTCTTGTAAATTCTCAAATGTAAATTACGTCTCTCGTCCCGTGAACCGGTTGATGATCTGCGATAGGTCTGTATTTGTAAAACCGTGTTGTAAATCGTCGACGATTAATAGCGATTGCAGGTAGGTAGATCGCAATTGCAAATCGTTAAATTGTTAATTATCGGAGGAGAGGGGGGGGAGGGGCGACAGCGACTTCATCGATCCCTCCCCCCTTCCGATTCATTTGTTTCTCACATTCCACGCGTATCCGCGTTCGGATTCTTGCCGGGTCCCGTTGATGAAATCATCGACACAGATTTCGCCGACGATATTTCATCGACTCCAGATTTGCCCGACGGCAGTTTCTTTTATCAACAATGACACTGACCGAGAACAACGTTCGGCTATGGTCTTTATCGCTACAAGTATATCGAATAGAGTTAATTATACAAAAATATCACGACCATATTCAGAAAATCATACAATGGTTCTGTTTATCGAAGGAATATATATTATCAACTAAAAATAAAATATGACTAAACCTAACCTAAACCTCTTGCGCTATCTATGGGAAAACAATGATGAACAAATATAACACTAAAACGACCAATTTGTAACTTTTT
>NW_025110209.1:3069-86095 GCF_011392965.1 Frieseomelitta varia | reverse complement strand
CTAAAAATAAAATATGACTAAACCTAACCTAAACCTCTTGCGCTATCTATGGGAAAACAATGATGAACAAATATAACACTAGAACTACCAGGATTGGTCAAAACGACCAATTTATAACTTTTTAAAAATATTTTATATATATATATTATCATAAAACTGCGTATTTTTTGAAGATTTGAATAACTTCTCGTTACAAAATATACAAGTAAAAGTATAGTCCACAATATTGTATATTATATATCATGTATTAAATTATATTATATATTAAACATTGTATAATATAAAGTTTCTCTATTTTTTCGACTTTAGATGTGTCTGAAATGGAAATTTCACGTTTTCGATCGTCGGTAATTCTAGTGATAACAATGTCGTCGGTCAGTATCACTGTCGTCGGCTAAAAACTGTTTGTCGGGCAAATCCGTAGTCGATGAAATATTGTCGGGGAATTCTGCGTCGATGATTTCAATGTTCCCGGCTCGCCGAGACGGAATTCTTTCGAACGAGCCCGTGCATTCGACCGGATGGAACGCGATGGCGTCGTAATCGGCGTAATAAGTAGTAGCAATAATGATGATAGTAACGCTCGCAGCGTAGCAATAATGATACATAGCGTTATCGCTATATTCGGTTAACGATTGTTCCCAGCGATAAGCCAGTGCCTTACTGCTCGACGTCTTCCAATCCTCCCCGTGCGTACTTTCGTAAACTCGATCCCCTTATTTTTAGTTCACCGGAAGGCGACCCGAGCCCTCGTCCTCACGGTCGTGGCAATCGATCGATAAATAGCGCGATCGTTACATCGACGAATCTCAAATCACTCTGTCTGTGTGTGTCCGTGCGTGTACTGTAGATAACTTCACTCTCTCGAGCGGTTTTAACTTTTGTTACGAAGTTAGTTTAATTTTTATTATTAGCGAAATCGTAGGTCGTTCTGTTCGATCGAATTTATCATTCCGTTTCAAAAAGACGAAAGTTTCTTTTTTTTTTTTTTCTTTGCGACTTGTTGAAGACTAAATGTTTGTTAAGCGTTACAGGCGAAAGATCGTCGGGCTTGCGTAGTAAAAGTTACGACCCGTGGTTGCAGCCACTATTTTATATATATATATACATATTTTTTTTTTTTTTCCTTTTTCTCGTCGACTTTCGTGGAATTCTGTTTCGTTTCGAGACTCGAGACAAAGAAACGAAGAAAATGACAGATGCGTTTTCGTTTCTTCTCCGACAATTAGCAACCACGGCCCCATGGTGTTTGCTGTGGAACAGCTGCTAATAATATCGTAGAGAGCAAACATTTCGGATGCCGAGAGATGCGAGAGCGGCACGGCGGAACTTTTACAAGCGGCCCGATATTTGCTCAGCGTCCGAAGGTGTTGGAAACGAGAGAGAGAGAGAGAGAGAGAGATAGAGAGAAAGAGAGGTCGAAAGAGCTCGTCGAAAACATCTTTCGGGCCGCTGACTCCTCCAAGTATTTCCTCGACTTTCGCGATTATTGGCGATCGTGTTGCGCAACGAGAACGGTTGAATGACACTCGGCCGCGTGTTTTTTTTTTTTTTTTTTTTTCGTAGGCAGAAAAAAATTTGCCAGAACACGAGAAATGTTGCAACGCGAGAAACGTTTGCAACTTTGCGCGCGCGTCGGGCCGTGTTTCTTTTTTTCTCTTTTTCTTTTTTCTTTTTTCTTTTTTTTTCTTTTTTTTTTTGCTGCGCGGCTTTCGAAACAGAAAGTTACGCGTGCGTTTAAGAAACTCGAATGTTTCTTTCTTTCTTCTTTTTTTTCTCACAGAGAAGTGGTTTCTTTCTATCCGCGGCGAGCATTCTCCTTCGTAATTAGGCGAACTTTTGGAGAAACACTCGAACCTCTCGAACGTTTGTCGCGCAGGCTACGATATAATATCAATTATCAATTGTCGTACACGCGACACGTCGTTTCGCTTCAATTGCAACGGAGATGACGTTGAATCGATCTCGGCCGATTATTATTATTATTAAATTTTTTTTTGTAATCTTATCCTATCGAATCCCCTTGTGTATATTATACAATACTCTTGACTCGAGATTTCAGCGAACCCCAAAATCGGCCCGTTTATATACAGGGTGTTTCGTAACTTGTGAAACCCACTTCCGCCTAAAAATAATGAAAAAAAGTCATATAAATATGTGTCCTGTCTGTTTTCGTTTATGAGATACAATGGGTTTTCTGTTTTAATTACTTTTACAAAAAATGCTCGAAATGACCAGCTTGCATTTGAAGACAAGCCTGCACGCGTCTTGTCATTCATCTGGTTACTCTCTCTATCGTTCNGTGGGTTTTCTTCATCCCAATTATGATTATTATGAAAATTGAATATACCATCCCTGGTAAATCTAGCTTACTAGAGTTTGCTCTGTTTATAAAATTCTCATCAACGAAGACAGATAGGACATATATTTATCTGACATTTTTTTTCATTATTTTTAGGCGTACAATCAGCTCCGGAAGTGGGTCCCACAAGTTACGAAACACCCTGTATGTATTCTTATTATAGTGAGTCTTTTATTAGGGTGAGTCTCTTAACGTGACGATATCGAATAACTCATAAAATATTTGTTGTACGAAAAAATGTTTCAGACAGAAGTTGCAATTTTATGTTATTTTTTGCTATTTTATCAAGGTATGAAGGTCACTTTCAATTTATTAAATGGAATAGTTAATATTTCTTCCCGAACTCGGACAAAGTTCGTTGAATTCTACAAAAAAAAAAACGTTTATGTTATTTATGTTATTTTGCTCTTTTTATCAAGATATGAAGGTCACCTGCAGTTTCTTAAATGGAATAGTTGATATTTCTTTCCGAATTCCGGGTAAAGCGTTGAATTCTACATAAGAAAAGTATTACGCCAAGTAGGGTCTAAAATACATAATTACTGAGATTAACGGTCTTTTCTAAGACAATGTAAAAAAATTATATTTTTGCCAATATCTCAGCAACTATGTATTTTAGACCCTATTTGGTGCAATACTTTTTTATGTAGAATTCAACGCTTCCCGAATTCGGGAAGAAATATTGACCTATTCCGCTTAAAAAAAATTGAAGGAACCTTCACACCTTGATTAGAAAGCAAAATAACATAACCGATTGCAGTATGCACTTATATATGTCCACCTGGAAGCCATGCAACTTCTATCTGAAACATGTTTTTCGTACAACAAATATATCATCAGTTATTCCATGTCGTCGCGTTACGAGACTCACCCTCGTATATATTTGTAGTTTATCCCCGATAAAGTCGAAAGATGAACGCTACCTCGCCACGACGATTATTGTTTCGTTTTCTATTTTGTTTCTACGTTCGGCGCGCGCAATGCCGATTTAGCTTTATTTAGGTTAATTGTTTTTCAGCGGCGTGAACTGGTGTACAGTTTACATGTTTCACGACGAGCCTGAGGGATTCCAGGAGTTCGTCTGAAGAAAGAGAGACTCGATATAAAATTTTAAAAAAAAAAAAAAAAGAAAAGAAAAGAAAAAAAAGAAAAAAAAAGACAAACCTGACGACTCGCGCGGTCTCGATCGTGCGCGCGTGCTCGGTACACGCGCACGCGCCCGTTTCTTTCCAATTAATTGTATTAATCGTCAAATTGGAGGATGCTCAATTAAACCCAATAAGTTAACTATTAAATAATCGTTGCGAATTGAGGCCAGCCATTCGTGGCGTGGCCGCGCGTACTCGAGTCGGTTGCGGTGCGCTCACGCGCGCTTCGAGAGGCGAAAACAAAAAAAAAAGGAAAAAAAAGCCGTTCACGAGCCAGCGATTATTACCGATCAATTAACCATAAGCGAGATATTTTTCATTAACGATCCGAGCTTGTTTCGTTAAGAACTCTTTCCTTCTGCCTTTTGTTTCTGCCTTTCTCTACCTCTGTTTCTTTTCTTTCTTCCATTCTGTCTTTTATCCTATAATGATTGTATGTGGCAACGATAATACAATCGATACGTTAACGTACACGACACGCAGCGTTTATTCCCCCCACGCTCCCGTCATCTCCCCTCCGCAAAACTTGCCTCTCAATACTTTGTTCGCAGGTACGATTCGACCAAGCAGCCGACAAAAGGATACCTAACTACCACGATACTCGCACCTTACCACGCTCGACTTACCTACGTCTGGTTATTTACCCAATTTATAAATATAAGCCGTACGCTTGTACTTATGCATATCGAACATTCGTCGAATTCGAATCGTCGTCGCGTTACCAAGCGACATCCGATTCAATTCGAATCGCGAATCGAAACGACGAGCGTCCGTTTACACGCCGCGCTCGTCGCGTGACGACGGCAAGGTCGACCTCTCGATCGATCGATCGATCGATCAACGATCCTCGTCTTGTAGTTGTCGTTCCAAGTCGTCGAAAGCGGGAGAAAGACAGACGAACGAACGAACGAACGATCGAGAGGTGGATCTCGCTCTCGAACCCTCCGCGATCTTTTTACGCGCCGAGTCTGTCTCTCCTCGCTGAGAACTCACCGGGCCAGCATCCACTAACGCCGTGCTTTTTCTGTTTTTTCTCTTTTCCACGGGGGGCGTAAAAGCAGACAGCTATCAGTATCAGCTGCAGTCGATGTGGCAGAAGTGCTGGAACACCAACCAGAGCCTGGTGCACAACCTGCGCTTTCGCGAGCGGGGCCCGCTCAAGTCCTGGCGACCGGAGACCATGGCCGAGGCGATCTTCAGCGTCCTGAAGGAAGGACTGTCCCTGAGCCAAGCGGCAAGGTAACTAGCTTTATTCACTCGCTACTTTGCACGTTCTCAGATTTTCACGTTTCTCACGGCCATTTTTTCTCGCGTTCTCTCTTTCTCTCTCTCTCTCTCTCTCTCTCTCTCTCTCTCTCTCTCTCTCTCTCTCTCTCTCTCTTTCTCTCTCTCGTCCTCGCGAAAATTAGCGAAACGAAATTTCGCGCCCGTTAACCGGATAAAGAGCGGCGTCGCGTCGCTGCTTAACCAGAGACGGATCGCCCGAATTACGTCCGCGTCAGACGGTTCATTCCATCCCGTTTAAGGAAAGTGCTAAGAAGAATTTCATTATTAGATGGATATTTGCGGCGCGACGGGACAAATTAAACTAAGAAAGTTCATCGGACCGTTTCGACGAAACGCCGAATTTCAAATGGAAACGTGTATCCGATAGACGCGGATAGACCGGATAGAAGGAATCGCAGAGCGAGATCTGTCGCCGCGTCTCACCCGTTTCGTCGATCGACATCGGAGACGACAAGTACATCTCGGTTTGCCCAGGCTTTTTTTTTTTTTTTTCAACGGTACAGCACGAAATGAATTCCTCGCCGTCCGCGCAGTTCGTTTCCCAATCGGAACAATCCGCCGGGAAAGTTTCGAGCCGAGTGATTTAGCCGCGTGATCAACAACAACCTGTGTACGTACACAGAACGTGAATGAGTTAAAACATAGAGAGAGAGAAAGAGAGAGAGAGAGAACAATTGGCTGTCGACTTAAGAGTTAACTTTTACGGCTTATTGTTGCTCGTAAAACGCGTAGCTATCGCACGACGCGCGGTCGTTAAAGGTTGTACGAACGCGTTTCGCCCTCGAAACAAGCCACGGTCGATCTTTCGCGAGAATCGATCGGCCGCGTGTCCCGCAAGAGCGACGCTCCTCTCCTCGCGTGTCGATCTTCTCAGACAATCACCGTGGCATTCTGTTGCAGGAAATACGACATCCCGTACCCGACCTTCGTCTTGTATGCCAATCGAGTGCATAATATGCTGGGTCCGAGTGCCGACGGCGGAGCCGGTGAGTCTCACTGTCAGTTCGATCGTTCTTCTCTTCTCGCTAGTCGTGCCTCCTCGGACGTTGTTGGATCAAGGAGAATAACTTGCGACCAATTTGCAACTAAATAAATAGTCTTTTTTTTTTTGAATATGACAAAAGATACATCTTGTGCTTTCTGTCTTGCGCTGGCGATTGACTCGCGGACCATAACGAGTGACCGAGCCGTACACAATAATTCGTCGCTTTCTTCTCCTTTCGAACTCGACTGAATAGAAATTGTTAAAAAGTAATAAACTTATCGTTTATTGTACTATATCTTATTATTATTATATTATTATTATTATATTATTATATCTTATTATACCATACCTGAGTTACATTTAAATATACTTGAAACTGAGAAAACGTTGCAATTTGGAACAAAAAGTTCTCGACGTGGCACGTCATTCCAGCGCAAGAGGTTAAATAAGTATTCAAAGGAATACTCTTCCTGTTGCAGCCTTCTATCCATATGATTAAGCAATTTCCTGTTTTCGTCAATAAAAGATCTTTCGTACAGGAGGATTTGTTTGAACTTGATGACGCTCCGGCAGAAGCTCCAGCTCTTACTTTACTTTCATTTTTCCCAACTGTGCGAATTCTCGATTCATTTCTGTGAAATTTCTTGCAAAAGAGATGTTAACCTATCACTAGATTTCAACCGATCAAGAATTTCTAATTTTCCTTCCAACGACATAAATCTTCTATTTGGCTTATCTTTTTCGGAGATCGTTGGAGTCATGGCCGGAAAATATTGTTTCTTACTTCTGACATTAAATACAGTGAAAAACAATTGCTTTACCTTATAATCGATCAATATCTACTTTACAATTGAAATGAATTCCTTTTTGAAATGATACAATCAATTCTGCAAATAACTGTTCCATGATACACACTTTAAACAAATCCTCCTTATCGCACAAGAGTTAACGCAAAACTGCGCTTCGAGTCAATTCAAAGACACACATATTTTCATATCAGAAATCAGACTTTTTTCAACAACTTTTTCATCGTATTATACGAGATCTTACTGTATATATATATATTTGTATATATATTACATGCTTCATCAGATAGTCGCGAAAACGAAACACGTTCGAGACAAAGGCACAGTATCTAACAAGGGAACGTATCGAAGTGTGATATCAACTCACTGATTTTGATGAAATTTGGAAAAAAGTATATCGTTTAAACAAATGATATACGCCGTCAAATTTGTCGTTAAAAAATATTAATTTCGTCAGTTTACGCAGAAACTGTATCTTCAGTAATTTTCGAGATATTTGGCAAAATATACACCGGCCCCCGCCCCCAAATTTGAGGTTAATTTTTTGACCATTTTAACATCGATTGCCGATGAAAAGAATACTTTTTCGAAAACTATTTACGCAAAATTTCATCAAAATCGTGTGTTACCTTATAAATGGTAAATCCCATAAATTTACGCAAAAACTGTACCTTCATTAATTTCCGAGATATTCGTCAAAATATGATGTAATCCGGACCCCCAACATTGAGGTTAGTTTAACCGCTTGCGCTGGCGACTGATTGCGGACCATAACGAGTGACCGAACCGTCGCTTTCTTTTTCTTTTGAACTCGTCGGTATGATACATCATACATGGATAAAAATTATTGAAAAGTAATAAATTTACTATTTTTTTTGCCTGGGCTATACTTATATATACTTAAAACGGAGGAAATGTTGCAATTTTGGGACAAGAAATTCTCGACGTGAATGGCACGTCGTTCCAGCGTAAGAGGTTAACATCGACAATTACCAATAAAAAGAATACTTTTTCGAAAACTACATTTACGCAAAATTTCATGAAAATCGTGTGTTCCCTTACAAGTGGTAAATCCCATGAATTTACGCAGAAACAGTACCTTCAGTAATTTCCAAGATATTCGACAAAATATGATATATTTCGAACCCTCGACTTTGAGGTTAGTTTTCACCCCTTTAACCACTTGCGCTGGCAACCGATTGCGGACCATAACGAGTGACCGTATACAGCAATTCGTCGTTTTCTTTTTCTTTTGAACTCGGTGTGATATCGCTGGATAGAAATGATCGAGAAGTAATAAATTTATTACATGCTTTGCCTGGGTTACATTGCAATATACTTAAAACTGAGAAAATGTTACAATTTTGGGACAAGAAATTCTCGACGTGCGTCGTTCCAGCGCAAGAGGTTAACATCGGCAATTACCAATAAAAAGAATACTTTTTCAAAAGCTACAATTTACACGAAATTTCGTGGAAATCACTGAAACGACTGACACTTGCTACGCGTCCCCCGTGAGTGGTAAACTTAGATTGGCTATCGAAACCGATTCATTTCCTTCTGTTGCTGGCTAGATCTTCGTCCAAAGGGCAGAGGCAGACCGCAAAGGATCCTGCTGGGCGTTTGGCCGGACGAGCACATTCGCGGTGTGATCCGGGCGGTGGTGTTCCGCGACGGGCATTCGCCGCATATGGTGAAGGAAGAGCCAACTTCGATGTACCCGAGTTTGGCAAATTACGCGGCGTGCAACGGCCCCGAAGGCGCGGTCAGCCCCGGAGCGGCAGCCGCGGCCGCGGTTGCTGCGGTCGCTCAAGGTAACCTCATACGACGCCCTCTACGTCTTTTTTTCTACGTCGTTTTCTCTCTCTCTCGGTGGCCCGGGCGCGCGCCGAGCCACGCGGAGAAAAGCGACGAGAACGCACGCACTAATATATACATATATATATATATATATATATATATATACATAACTCCGGTATTGTCCCGGACATGTTGGTGTCGTACAGGGCTGCGGCATCAGATGTGCAGCATGGTGGCGGCGGCGCACTCGCAACAGCACGACATGATGGCGACCAACCTGTCGACGAACCTGTCGGCGAACCTGTCGACCAGCCTCTCGTCGAATCTGCAGGCAGCTATGCAGGCCAGCCAGCATCATCACAACAGCAACAACAGCGGGCCGGTGATCGGCAGCAACAACGGTAGCGGCGTCATGGGCGGAAACAGCGGCAACTCGCCGTTGAATCTCGGCCTGGCCAGCCCGGGATCCGGCGGCCCGCCAGAGAGCCCGATGGAGAGCCCGTTGGCGAGTCCGCTCGGCCCTCTCATGGACCCTGGACACATACCAAGCAGCGTGGAGGTCGGCATCGGCGTCAGCGGCATGACGTACAAGCCCGCGCGGAGCTTCGTCAGCCCGCGGCCGGAGAATCTCTTCCAGGAGGACATCGCGGATCTCGTCAAGAGCCCCCACGGGCTCAAGGACAAGGACAAGATACCCGTGAAGCTGGAGCCGCTGACGGACTCGCGTTGCGAATAGTAAGCGGAAGGCGCTCGAAATCGAACGAGCTAATCGTTGGTAGCCCGTTGAATCGACAGAGAGAGAGAGAGAGAGAGAGAGTGAGAGAAAGAGAGAGAGAAAGAGAGATAGGTAGATAGATAGATAGTCGGCGATTCCAACTGGCTTCTCGCAAAAACAAAACGCCGAGTCAGACGAGAATGGCTCGCCATACGGACTGATTCGGACACGCACAGCCGCGGGTGTGATCGATTCGCTCAGCTCGCGACGAAATCTCGTAACATCTCGCGACGAGCTGGCGAATCGAGCATCCCGTGATTCCAATCGACGAACGCTCCGTATTCCGACCGACTCGTCGACCGACCAACCAACCAACCGACAGATCGACCGACCGACCGACCGACCGACCGACCGACCGACTGACTATTCGTCCTCGCGACGATACCAGAGCAGTGTACGCCAGCGTACGGCTCGAGAGTTAGAATCAAAACGGGCAGAAGAAAGGGAAGAATTGAAGATTGAGAGAGAGAGAGAGAGAGAGAGAGAGAGAGAGAAGAAAAAAAAGAAGGAGTGACCGGCGAGCCATCAGAAAGGGCAACGAACAGAGCCACTCGATCGATGCTCGATCCTCGAATCTCATTGTCAAACCAAAACTCCCTCCCGACTCGGGGCATCGATCGCGATCGCTCGGCCGACTCCGACGCAGTCTCGAAGGCCGTCTATTTTAAGGTAAAACGTTCGAAACGTGGTTTGACATTGCTCGACGAGCAGGCTGTCCTCGCAGTTGGACAGTTCTCGTTGGACGAAGGGCAACTCGTCCCGGTTGCGCGGCGAAGCAGACGCGCGCGAGTAGAAACGAGTGGAGATTCGCGCGAGAGAGACACGCCCTTACAGACAGACTCGATAGATATATATATATATATATATCAATGCCTATGCGATAACCTGTACGTTTAATATGCCAAATGTATAGTAATTGGGAAGCGATCTCGTGGCACGAGCCAGGTCGCCGCGTACGAGCAACGGGCTCTCAGGGCCGAAAAACAAACGCGGCGAACAAATGCCCGGAAACTTCTCGCAACGCGGTTCAACGCAGATCGCAGATCGCAGAAACGAAGGAACGCGAGTTGTAAAGTGAGACGAGACTGGTATAGCCGTTTCGTAGAACGGGGAGGATCGATTCGAGAAACGTTGCGCTTCCGAATAAAAAAGAAGAAAAAAAAATGAAAATAAAAAGAAGAAGAAGAAGAAGGAGAAAAAGGGGGGGAAAAAAATAGTCGTGAAGAATCTTACGAAAGCGAAGAAAGATGTACAAAATTCGCTTGCCGACTGTTCGTCGATGATCGACGACGACGACGTAGACGATGACGAGAAAAATGTCTTTACGGAACGAGAAAGAGAAACAAAAGTTGCGTTCGATCAATTCGAACGCAAGTCAGCATGCAAAAGGGAGAACAAAACTGATTGCTGTACTTTATTAAGTGTAATGATTGCCTTCCTGCCATATTTGGGGTATGCCAAGTATAAAAATTATAAGGTTTAGAGATTAGGGAAAACGAAAAAAAAAAAAAAAAAAAAGAAATTAATGACGACACTCTACCGTGAAATTCATTAAATTTGGGACAAGAGAGAGAGAGAGAGAGAGAGAGAGAGAGTGTGTGTGTGTGTGTGTTGTGTGCGTGTGCGTGTGCGTGTGGATGGACGGGCGAGTGCTGCGTGCCTGTGTCGAACCTCGTTCGGAGCGAACGAGGATAAGGCGTGTGTGCGTGTGAATGTTTTCTTTCGGGAAGATCGTGCTATTTTTCAAAATTTTACATGTTCGACGCGTACGCGACTTTTCGCGAAAAGAAACCCTCGATCCTCGACAATCGAAGAACGATACGAGGCGTAACGGACGTAGTAGCCGCCTTCCATTTCCCGGGATCGTTTTCGAATATCCTAGCGCGGAGAAGATCGATCGTGCCAGCTCCACAGACTCTGTCGGGATATCGTTTTCAACGATTCTACGCGTCTACTCCTCGATCGTTCTTGCCTACAAACCCCGCCGTACAGAGATCTCGTGCGACGCCGAGCGTCTAGGCGCGAGCGAGTTCGTAATCGAATCTTAGTAGTCATCCTAGAAACAGAAAGAGGGGCAAGACGGAAAGAGAGAACGTGAGAGAACAGGATGGACAAGTTGGACGGGAAGAATGAGAGAGAGAGAGAGAGAGAGAGAGAAAAGGGAGCGCGTGTGTGACAGAGAGAACGAAACTTTCTAAACAACAAAAAAAAAAAAAGAAAAAAAGAAAAAAAAGCAAATTTTTTTAAAGTTGGCACACTGGTTCGAGTGACTCTTTGTAAGTATTAAAACGTAAACAAACAAAACAAACAAACAAAAAATTCGAAGTGGCCTTCTGTAAAAGGGAAAGACCATCGCTTTTCGCTTTTGCTCGAGAAAAAAAGAAAAAGTAAAAAAAAAGAAAAAAAAGGAAAAAAGAAGACAAAGAGAATGAAAGGGCGTTATAGGCTGTCGTCCATCGTGTTGTACGTTGTTTAGGCAGCTTTTTCTTTTTTTTTTTTTCTCTTTTTTTTTCTGGAGAAAAAAACGTTCTCGCGCCACTCCCCTACGAAAAAAAGCTTTAACGACGGTTCGTACGAAAGTTTTCCGCTGAGGAATTTCGATTAGCAAGTTAATCATCGGCGATTAGAATATTAATTCGGGACAAACTCTAAAGGAAAAAAAAAAAAAGAAAAACACGTTATTCTTGATACTGAAAGACTTTTGGATGAAAAAACGAAGAAAAATATTCGGCGTGTGTTCAGTCGACGAGGAGAGAAGAAAAAAAAAATGTGCCGAAGTGGGCGCGTTTTCATTTTTTCGTGAAAAATCGGTAGAGAACGCGCGAGAAAGCGATCGATTAAGGAGGAAAAGGAGAGAAACTGGCGGGTGGGAGGGGAGGAACGGAAAGGAAGGATCGCGAATTTAAAAAGATTTTATTACGATTTAGGCTTAATGTGTTCAACGAGAAGGTAAATTTGAACGAAACCAGGCGGCGCAGGTTGAAGCAAAAGGAGAAATTCGCGAGTCAAAGCGCGAGGAGATGGGGGAGGGGGGAGGGAGATTGAAAGAAGAAAGGAAAAAAATATAATTCAAAGAGCCGCGAACGAAATTGCGAGAAAGAATTAGCGGAACGACAGAGAGAGAGAAAGAGAAAGAGAGAGAGAGAGAGAGAAAGAGGTTAGGGAGAGTGTGCGAGAGAGAAAAAAAATAGGATGGGGCATGTGAACAGGCGAGAATGTGGAAAAAGATTAAAATTAATATTGTATAAAAAAGAAAAAAAAAGTAGCAAGTGCCTTCCAAACAAAAAAAAAAAAAAAAAAATTTACGTGTCCCGTAGACCGTGACCACTTGTGCGTGATGGAAAGTCATTCAAAATTTCGCATCGCCGGATAAATCTCATTTGCGACAGATAGTGAAAGAAAGAAAAGAGGAAAAAGAAAAAACAGAAAAGAAATGCAACAGAGAACACAGAGAAAATCAGAAAACCAGAAGTACAGATGATACAAAGATACAAAAAGAATTATTTGTGGGGACGTTGCGTAAAAAAATGAGCATCTCTTCGTTAGAGTACACACAGTACGTATATATATACATATAAATATATATTCATATTCTCTTCGTCTCGTCTCGAAATCTTGGCGACGCTGCGCGATTTCTGCGAAGATTAAAAACAGCACGGTTATAGTCGAGGATAGAATCAAAGGAGGAACTCGAATATTTTGCGAAAATTTTTGGCTTTTCTTTGAAAACAATACGACGACGATCCGACCCTGATCGATCCTGTGTCGGAATCTCCAAGCTGATTTGAAACCGATTCGGGCCGGGTCGGCAACAGGGAATCTCTTCTATATCGATTACGCAATGTGTCTACGAATCGTTTGTGTGCGTGTAGAGCGAATGAATAGAATCTACAAGCAAAAATACCCGACAAAATTTCTGTTTTGGATCAACTCACCACCGGTAATACCCTGAATGGCATATTCTCGTAAACGTTTCTTTTCGATTCGCTTGTACGAAAGAACGGAAATGGATGGTAAACAGATGAGATAGGAGGAGGAATGAGCGGGACGGGATGGAATGGAACGGGAAGGGAGGGGTGGGGTGGGGGGAGCGATTGATGGGAGCGGGGAGGTTCAAGGGGGAGGGGAGAGCGTGTAACTGAATTATCACAGAGAGGGGACGGATATTTCGAGAATCTTTCGTTTACGCATTTTGATATATCTGTGAACAGATGAAGAAAAAAAACAAAGATACTTATATTACATACATAAGGTGTAAGTGAAGAAAAAAAAAAAATGCATCTAATACGCTATTATTGATATAGGACACAAAGTAAAGTAAATATATATGAGACAAAAAAAAAATATATATATACATAAATTGATATATTGATGCTATAAGGTTGCTGCTGGATGCGTTTTACGTTGAAGGAAGATGATGCTGTTTTCCGTTCAAACGTCGTCGAGGACGAAACAAAAGTTCACGGGGAGAATTAAGTTAGACAAAAGTAAGGATCTTAGAGTCGAAGACAAAGTAGCTCTTAGAATTTTTATCGAGGCAACATAAGGACGGACGGGCGTGACGCTAGTATACTACTACTTTCGAGAGAAAAAAAAAAAACCCACACATTTGTCCTCGTGGCTTGTATGTACGTTTCACTCGCTTATCGATCGGTCTCTCGGGTTCTTCCGTCTTCTCGATCCGTCTTGCGCGTCCGTCTTCCCCCGATTTCCTGGGGAAATACGTGCGAACGCTCGCAAAATCCGTGCCGGGAGAACGTAACGCGGCCAGCAAGATCGATCGAAACGATGGAGATCCGCGAGAGATCTGTTCCGTGGAAACACTGCTGCTATTGTAGCGAGGATCCACGCGAGTCTCGAGAACTCGTGGAGGAGAGCGTGGAAAAGTTGGTGAGCGAGACGTGTTCGGCCGCGGGACAACCAACAACAACAACAACAACAACTACAACACTCGGCCGCAGTTCCACTTGCGAAACAAAAATTTCTAACCAAATCGTTCTACGAAGAATCGAAGGATACAATTGCGAAAACAGGATCTGAAATGTATCACGCACGCGCCGAATCTTTCCTTTATTTTCGCCTTAGCTTCGAGATGTAATGTCTTATATTATAGTAACGAGATCGACCCGACGTACGCGCCACACTTGTTCCACAGTGAAAGGAGAAAACACCGGAAAGAAAATACAAGCAGACAGACCGTAAAGGGTAAAAACGATAAAATGAAACATAGTAATCCCCGTACCCGCGATTTACGACTAGTTTACAGGATGTAACACGTAACTGCGTTTACTAGAGGGCGTTACGGCAGCGGAAGGGAACGCGATCGAGAAACAACCGAGATTTCTTCGACTCGCGTTTCTCTGCTGTAGCAACGGCCAAACATTCGAGACTAAACTAGGTGGCATCCTAATTTACAGAAACTATTAGTCGAACAATAGAAACCGCACATTTTTCAGAATCCGATTATTTAATCGTATACACCCGGCCGTGAGCCAATATCCGACACAACGCGTTAACCAACACAAGCGCACCCGATCACTTCACCCGCGCGTTTTACGCCATCACACACACGACACGGAACACTTACATATACGCATACACGTACACGACACGTACACAGAGGAGACACGTCCGTGGAAACGCAAGACAGAAGAGGGTGAGCGAAGCATTGAACACGATAAGATAAAGAAAGCAAGGAAGAAAGTAGCATGCAAGAGAGGAGCGTGAAACGAACGAACGAAAGAGAAATAGCGAGAAACAAAACGAAATTGGAAACAAAAACAAAGGGGGGAAAAAAAACAGGTATTCTTGGAACAGGTACACTAAAGGAAAACACACAATATGCTACGCGACAAACAAGCACAACCGCGCGTTCACTGTAAATAGAAAAAGGATGCAACATTACCTATTATACGACAAAGTTCATCTTTATTATCGTAACCTGTAATATATTTATTTGTCCGGTCGCAAAGGTATTTTATGTAATTTAAGATCCCCGAGCCTCTGTTTCATTTGAATTTGCCGCCATGGTGCGTCAACGAGGCATTGGTCGACGCGACAAGAGGTAGAAAGGCGTTCTTCTTTTGGTATGATAAATATTTTTGAAAGCACTTGCGAATATGCGTCGTGGAGTCGCGTACGGCTTCCGCGGCCAGTGCCTCGCGATAATTAGGAGCGAAATCGAAAAGGACCACGTACAATGAGTTCTCGCGATCGAAGTTGATCGTAGCAATTTCCCGACCAGCTCTTACCTCGAAATTTAGAATCGTCTCCAAATCGTTATCGCGGCTGTTACGTACAGGTTCTCTATATCGCCTTTCAACTTCGATCGCCTGAACCAGTGAACTGGAGTGTCTAACCGTCTTCGTTTCAGTTTCTAATCTCAGATCGATTCGTTCGAAATCGTCGCGCAGCTTACAAGTAGAAGACGCTCGCTGTCCAAGAACGACGACAAGCGGAAGTTTCTTTGCAGATGGCGATAGTTTATAGTTACTATTGTTTCTATTTACATTAAAAGCAAAGTATTTCTTTTTTCAGTAGATAGTCGAATTGATTAAACCGACACACTATACGAATAGTTGCGCGCGTGTTTTTTTTTTTTTTTTTTTTTTTTTTTAAAGAAACGCCCGACATATGTATGTGTACCCGTGACGAATCGCGAAGTGACGTTTGTTTCCGTTTTCTTCCCAACACCTCGGACACGAGGCTTTGGAAATACATACATAGTTTTTGTTTAGTCACGGATGCAAACAAAACCTGTCACCCATTACGAATTCCTCTTTTATTTATTACCGATTAGCATGTAAGATGACGTTCTACCAACATATGCTATAATTATAAATACACCTTATATATAGTGGAGTAAGCGTTACATTACCTACCTACCCACCTACCTACCTATCCGTGCTTGACGGGTGAAACAAACAGATGAATCACGCAATCATATATTTAAGTTGCTACTTGGCACGTATACCTAAGTAATATACTAACATAAACAGTATGCAATAATAAATATGAGAAATTAAATACGATCTTTTTTTTCACTGAATCGCACAGCAACCCCCTCCCCCATTCCTCTTTATCATCCGATGCACGCGATGCTTCAACGATTGTTCTTGATAAAAACATGGGTTCTCCGCCGAAAAGGCAATGAATTATTACTTCGTAAGGTACTGTGGCAGCAAATAAACAATGTCTTTTTTTTAATATGTTATCTTTTCTTGGAAATAATTTTATTTACATTTCGTGAGAAATAAGTTGTTCGGATTGTCATGATAAACGTAACGTCAGCATTCTGTATACGATCATATTATATATAGATGTTATATATAGATGAATACATAATGGTGGAAGATATGAAAAATACGATAAAACGACGCAGTTGTACTTTTTTTTTTTTACAAATCGAAGACATATTCTTGTTAAATCAAATCTTCCATAATCTTGTCAAATTAAAGACAAAATTATACTTTCTCGTTGGGTGATATTTTGTTCCTGTTAATCTCTTGTTGTGCGAGTATTTGCACGGGTTGCGAATTTGGTAGATTTAGGCTGTTTTGTTGGGGCACGGCGTTCGTCTGAACATTTTGTGGTACTTGATTTAATAGGTTTTGTTGTTGCTGGAAATTTGCGGCTTGAGGTTGAACTTGTTGAATTGGAATTTGCCCTTGTTGTTGAACTAAAGGCTGATTTTGTTGAATCTGTGCTTGTTGAGCCTGTAGCTGCTGAACAGGAATTTGATTTTGAGATATCTTCATCTGTTGATATTGCTGATTCGGTGGTATTTGCCCTTGTAATTGTTGCTGCTGTTGAGAGATTTGACCGTGAATTTGTTGCTGAGGAATTACAATTTGTGGCTGCTGTTGATACTGCGGATGAATCTGATCTTGAAATTGTTGATGCAACATATTTTGATTTGGATCTACTTGTGGAGGAACTAATCCGGGAGAAATTGGTTGTCCATGTTGTGATGGAAACTATAAAATGTCAATAAAATTACTCTTACAATATACACATTATTCAGTTTTAATTTTTATTAATTAAACGTGTTAAATTTAACATATTTTTATGCTGCAAATCAAATATATTTCAAAAAATTGAAATTACTTACCGACTCAATATCTTCTGGTATACTATCTGTTTCTCGTGGTATCTAATGACAGCAACAAAAAGTGCACAAGCTAATTATTATCAATTACAAAACCACTACAAATAATGTTTTTTTTTTAATAAGGAGATTAAACAAGTAAATAAAAACTCATTGCCAATAACATACTTGAAGTAATAAGAAAAAATACTACTACTGCTACAGGTTCTCTGATCAACTAACCTAAAATTAACTATTTTCGTGTACTTGTATGAATACATTACTACAAGTATTATGCAAAAGTATCTAAACGAAACAACTTTGATTTCATTTCAAAATTTTTAAATGTTTAATTTTGAATAACATAATTCGAACTACTACCATAACCTGCAATTGACTTTTGTACGTAACAACATTACTCTCACACATGCACCAGAGTGAATTCGCTAAATCTCATTACACACGTAAACACAAACAGATATTAATTACACTTCTTAAAGCTCGAATAACAGCACAATTTTGATCTATAATATACAATCGTCACTATGTTGTATATTAAAAATGTGACTCTGAAATTCGATCAATTTGCCAGCTAATCATTTTTTTCATTGCTGCACTGCAACGAGGCAGGAAACGTGCGATGCAAGAAACGTGGCAGTTAACTATAACAATGATTTTTGACATATTACACTTACTATTCCTTTGGCAATCAGATTCTGTATCTCGTCTTGTTTGTGTTTTGCAAAAGCTTCATACTCTTCCTGAGTATAAATTTGTTGATCATCCAAATCTTGCCATCCTTCATCTTGTTGGAAACTTGGTTTCTTTGTTTGTTCCAAAAATTCTTTTAAACTAAAATAATAACATGAAATAGCTAATGTTGAAAAGAGCAGAATGTAAATATACGTACCTAATAAGACCATCTTTATTAAGATCAGCCTCGTTAAATACATGTTCCCTCATTCTTTCCATTTCCTCGGCTCGCTTCAACAAATCGTCTTGAGGCGTCCCTTGAGCATAAAGTTTATCCAATTCTTTCAAAAATAAAGTTTTGACTTCGACTTGATCCCATGCTCCATTGCCATCGATATCTAAAATATTAATTTTTATGAATTATACAAAATTAGTAATACTATAAGGATAAAAGACAAATACAAACATAATACCATGAAGGAAAAAGAATGTTTTAGGATTAAATTCTGTATCTACATGATCTTGTTTTTCCCATACTTCTTCTAATTGCTGTTTACTTCCTGGATGATGTATCTGTAAAACGTGAAATGTAAGGGACCCTGTGTGTGTGTGTACATACTCAACTATGTATATTAACATATATTTACAGGTTCATGCTTTTTTCTCTTTTCCCTCAATGCTTCTTGTTCTTCCTCATACTTTTTTTTCTCTGCATCGCTCATAACTGTAATAAAACAAAATAAGAACATAAGAAAATATTATCATAAGTACATCATAAATAAACAATAAACAATTAATTTATAATACGATTTAATTTTCCTCGCTCAGCGTATTTCTTCTCCATTTCATGCCGTTTAAATTCCTCCCGTCTTCTCCTATCAGCATTTGCCAAATCTTTAGTAGTCTGTGTACAAAGAACAATTTCATGGATTACATTCTTATAAATAATAAGTTAGCTTCATTTAATACTGCTATTGTGTTACCTTCGCAATTAATTTCTTTAAATCCTGGATTTCAAATGTACGTGTGTTAGTATGATCTAAATGTTCCGTTATTTTCAAATGATCAACATCTAAACCATTTTTTAATTCATTTTCTTTTGTTGCGAGATGTCTTAATCTCTCTAGTTCTTCTCTCTTGATCTCATCCAATTTTGACCTAACATTATGATTTACAAATTCAAGTTGATCGGCTATCTTCCCTGTCTAATGAAAAAAGAAAAGATTATAAGCACATGTAGCAAAGTGAAATTTATTCTAAAATATACGTTATCTCTTTCAAATTACACGTATATCTGTTTCAGTTGCTTTTTCCAACTTTGCTTGAAAATCAGGATCACTCTCTAACACTTGAACTACTTCCATCAAGTATCTACGATACTCCAAGTCTACCTACATAAAGAACTTTTGTTATGAATGTTGTTGTATTAATAAAACAATTATGTTTATCATATATCACACTTACCATTTCTTCCACATCTTCAACTTCATTTTCATTATCATGGTTCTTGCTTTTTTGATTAACAGGCGGGGCAACTGACCATTGAACTGTCACAGTTATTAAAAGAAATAACAGGAAGTACTTCATTTTCCTATCAAAGAAAAATTATAAACCATTAATGAGAAAAATTATGAAATCTCATCCATTTACCGTGTTTATATGTTTCATTAAACAGTGTAAAACGCTAATATATGTAAGTAAATGCGCAACATATGTTTAAACAAAGTGTCGTAACATATCGCAATGGGTGTTTACGCTGATTGGATAATTTTAATCACTAGCGATTATAATAATTGATTAATCGAATTACAAACAAGGATCATTTGAAATAACAAGACTACGTTTTCCTTATGTGTACAAAAATACACTGTTGACAAAAATTAGGGATATTTCATAATAAATATGAAGCAATTAAAAAATAAAACATTTGATTTTTTTTTTATTAAACAAGAACATCAGAGAAGTAAACGACAAGTCAAAGAAAGTTGTTCTTGTTTAATAAAAAAAAAAAAAAACATCAAATGCTTCTTTTTTTTATCGCTTCATATTCATTTAGAAATATCCCTCAATTTTTGTGAGCAGTGTGTCATGACCTTACGTAAAAATATCGCCCAGAAATTCTGCGCGAGAGAAAGATACAAAAATAAAAACTTTGGAAACCTAAGCAGACGAGAATGTCAAGAAATTTCAAATCAAACTGGCTAAATGAGGTCAATAAAAAAATGTATACGAGAAGTCGTCTCAATTGCTGTTTACCATTACTTTGATTGCCTCGGTGAAAGTGCAGACGTATAAATTTTTACTCGACGTGCTACACACAGAAGACACTCTACTCACACTTGAAACTTAATTAATAAATAATCACGGATCTTCGTGTAAGTAACCAGTAATCAGTATATATAACCGTATGCGGTTAGTGATCAGTTGCGGGAGAGAAAAGTGAGAATGTATTGTACGTATCACGTACCAAAACGTATTACTATGCACCAATTACTGGAAAATTGGATAACCTATCGTGACGAATGATAAAGATTACCGTGATACGCTGCTGCAACGTTTGTTTCCGAAATGAGTAATGACGTGATCTCCGTAGCGGAATTGTCACTGATGCAAGCATAAAAGATAGAGGGTGGAGTTTGCTTCTCGTTGGAATTCTGCGTGATATCGAACGCAATATCAAGTGACGTCAATTACTATGAAACGTATAAACGATACAAGAAAAAAATAGATAATCATACGAAATGGATGCTCGTCAGATGCAATCAGTACCAAAAGGCACTGATTTATTCACGATTCACGATATTTTTCTCACCTTTCGGACGATGTTTCGTACGTACACTATACGGTATCACGTTGCAGAAGTTTACAGTTAGCACGGTAGATGGCGACAGAATTCATTTTTGTTACAAGCAAATGAGAATTTTTATCGATAGAGGTTACTTTTTGAAAAATTCACTTTGTCCGCATTGTTGCACAGATCTTATATCGAAATTATCAATGAACAATTCTGGTTTTTTTCAAGTTTTTGTTGATTTTTAATTTAATTACTTACTTAATTTAATTAATTCAATACAAATTAATCAAGCCTAATATCGTAAACGAGGTATGTTTGTGTCTAATATTAATTATATATCAACGTTCTTTTGTTGAATGCAATAAAAATAACATTTTTTTAAATTCCACGGTTTAGGTTAAGTTTACGTTTAGGTTAAAAATAAGTGAACGTAAATGAAACAAAAATTTCGAAGCGAAATGATTTTAAAATATGCAACGTGATCATTGGTCAAAATCAGAAATCGATCTCAACTTTTATGTGGTAAATATACACTATCAATCGTGTACAATCGAAACAGATGTTCCTACGCTTCCACCTTGATAAGTGAGAACAGTCCAAACAGTGAAAGGATCGAACGCATTTTGCAACAGAATATACGCTACACCGCACTATCGATTAAAATAAAAATCCTTCCTCTATGAAACACTCTTGTAACGAATTACACTGAAAGCGAAAAGTTACAAGCAGCAGCGAAGTACGATCTTTTTCTTCGAACCAGCCATAATCATTGTCATTTTGGTGTGAAACCAAATTAAAAGAACGATAGCTGGTAATATTGTTTTTCTGGGGGAAAAGAATGAAACGACAATGATGAATATTCGATGATCTTGCGAAATATGTACACAGACCGATTAACCTCTTGCACTAGTAACTGGTTCGCGGACCATAACGAGTGACCAAACCATACAATAATTCGTATACAATAATTCGTCTTTTTCGAATTCATTGGTATGTTACTGGATAGAAGTTAATGAAAAGTAATAAATTTATTATCTGTTTTGCCTGTGTTATATTTCAATATACTTAAAACTAAGAAAATATTGCAATTTTGGGCCAAAATGAAACAACAAAATTAAGTTTAATTAATCCCTTGCGCTGGTAAACTGGTTCGCGGACCATAACGAGTGACCGAGCCGTGTACAATAATTTGTCGCTTTCTTTCTCTGTTGAACTCGTCGGCATGACATCGCCAGATAGAAATTATTGAAAAGTAATAAACTTATCACTTGTTTTGCCTGGGTTACATTTAAATACACATAATATTGAGAAAGTGTTGCAATTTGGGACAAAAAGTTGTCGACGTGGCACGTCGTATTCCATCCAGCGCAAGAGGTTAAATCTAAAATGATTAAGACAAATATTTACTCCGATTCGAGAGAAAGCAGAAGGTGAAGTGAAAGACGTGTCGAAGAAAGCTCGAGAAATGCGTTGAAACGCAAATGTAATCTGTGGCGGAACTCTCAAGAGGAAAATGGCAGTAGGAGAGCTCGTGAACGATCGCGGCCACCCTGTCGAACATTCGAGGAATCGTGAACTTTTGGATTCCTCGAACGGTCATTAGGGCAGAGCTATACCTGTGTCCACGATCCTCCGCGGGCCTATTAGCTTGAAAGAATGCCTAGAACGACAACTGTTTTCGTATCTGATTGACCCATCTCTCGGGACTGGCGGAACTCGGACAAACGGCTAATTTTTCTTCGAGCTAACGACCTTCGTATACCTGACGCATCCGCGCTCTTCTCTCACTTACAATACCGTCACGCAAACATTCCCGCGTACTAGTGCTCGATTTCTTACTCAGTCCTTTTTTTTTCTTTTTTTTTTTTTCGATTCAGCTTAACAAGCGTTCGTTCACTGTGCGCAATCGATTATTCCCTGGCGAACGGGAAAGCAAATGTGACGGTGGAATTTCAACGTCGACTCGTGCTCCTTCGAACGCGCCTGTTCTACGTGGGCGTTGATGTCTCTCCCCCTCGTTAAAGTGCGCAACTTTAAAGTCACGGCAAATACAATCTCCACTTTTTCCTCCTCGAGGAAAAAAAGGATCTGCTTACCTAAAAGTACACGTACGTATAACATATATATCCGCCGTTATTCGTTCCAAGCGTGAGATTCGCACGTGGATAGCGACGAGCGTGCAATTCCACGAGCGTGCTCCTTTGCTCGGAGAGGCAGGTTGCAGGGAGTCGTTGTCGGACGAAATAGTGTGCGAAAAAATTGCCGGTACATGTTGAGATATGTGACGGAAGCAGCTAAATGCTTAAACGGTCGAAACGCAAGCTTAAATGCCGTTGATTGCAGTAGGAGGGAAATGAGAGGTTGCACGACGGGCCTCGTATCTCGTATCGTGGCAACGAGTGTTCCCAAAGACGACCACGGGTAACGATGCGAGTCCTTCCACGAATCCGGCCAGCGAGAACGATCGTTCTCCTCCTCCTCCTCCTCCTCCTCTTCTTCTTCTTCTTCTTCGGTGAGATTCGATTATTCACGTTCGTTGAATTTCTATCTTCGGAAGTTCTCTTACCTCCTGGGGAGGGACAGCGAGCAGCAGCCGCCGGTGTGGAAATAGACCAACGTGTTTCTATTAGTAATTTTTCGAGTCGAGTCTCGAGCCTCGGACCTCGAACAATTTAAAGAAAAAAAAGTGCACGCAGGGTGAGTTAGTAAGCCGAGTTGTAAACGAGCACCTTAGCGTATCTTCGACGGATCTGAACAAAAGATCACTTTCGTTCCCTCCGTGAGAAATTGAACTTCCGTTCTCGGGAAGATGCAGAGGTACGGGAAAATGGTCCCGAATGGGTTAGGTTAACCTCCACCCCCAAGATGGCTATACGACGATATCGTGGCTGTTGGTCAATGGGCGATAACTAACAATAAGTAAGCTCGACAGTGGCAAACAACGAGCTTTCCACCTTTCGGCTCGAGTGATGACTCTTGCGGTGAGGGATGAGATCGCATCTCTCAAAGGAGGGAAAAGAGAAGAGAGAGAGAGGATGAGTAAGAAGCAAGAGATCGGAAGAAAGATAAAGAAAACGTGGAGGAAGAGAAGGGTGGGAAAGGTAGAGAAGCAGTGGAACAGGTAAAACAAAAAGTCGGGGAAAAAATCGAAAACCAGTCTCAGTCGGTTGGTAGTCAGTCGGGAGTCTAGCAGACTGCGGCAGCGAACTCGCTCTCTTCTCCTTTTCCACCACCATCGCTATCAGCAACCACCACCACCAGCGTGTTCGGCAACGACTTACGGTAACAGCGGCAGCGGCTACACCACCACCACCACCACTACCAACTCGCTTGGCTACCATCGCCAACACCTCCTTTTCCTCCTCCTCTTCCTCGTCCTCCTCCTACACCTCTTTCCCTTTCCGCTTCTCTGTTTCTCTCGGTCCACGCGTCCTTCCTTAATTCAGTCCAATGAGAGCCGCTCTTCGATTCATCGTACCCGTCGGTCGTAGATCTGCTCGTCGATCCCGATACTCTTCTTCACGCAGGATACTCTTTACCTTTTTTTTTCTCTCTCTCTTCCGCGCGCGAATCGTCTTCCTCCACGAATCGTCGACGGTTCGCCACAGTAGTATCGTGTACCTCCGGCGCTGTCCACCTCCTCCCAGTCCCCGCGTCGCGACGCGCATCGATTCTAAGATCGGAATTTTACAAACCGGTTGGACAGACGCACGAACACGCGCGGACCCGAGGCAACCGTACGCGGACAAGCTCCTCCAGTCGTGGCTCAGAGAAAGTGTCGACCAGTGCAGCCGAGAGCAAGAGTGGATCGTTACACGGAAGATCGGTTAAATCGTGTTGTTCGCCGGAAACATCGTGGATCGTACTCGTGGAAATCCGACCACGTATCAAATCCGTATACGAACGACCCTACGCAGAAGAAAAGAACGAAGCTGCTTCCACTTCTGTCGAAGCTTCAACCACGACCATCGTGCTCGAGCGTAGAGAACATGTTTTTCTCTTGTGCCAGTCGCAACGCGAACCGATTACGCGTGCTTAAAATAGTTGGCCGTGCATAGGTAGACCCGCTGCTCGCTCGTTGGAACACGTTTCTGGACTGGACAGGTAAAGACAACCTTAATACCCCGGGCAAATCTCCTTCGTTTCTGTTCCGGTCTTCTTCGTGATCTCGAGAAGATCGGGGGAGGAGAAAATATATCACGCGGCTGGCGCCATTGATCTGAGCCGCAGCACCGCAAACTGCGATTCAAATCGTCACGGATCTAACGTCTCGCGGCACGATGATATCGCGTCGATCCTCTAAGATTAGCCCACAAGAGACGCCTGATCCAGCGTAGCATAGACGATTCTCTATACGTGTGAGCGCATATTCCGCTGCCGCGCGATATCGGATTCTTGCGAAATACGTTTTATCTTGACATGCGTACACGCATTTATAGTCGGCCATTTCACGATCGATCGAACGCGAGCCCCCCATTTTTTTCTATTGCTTCTTAGAACGAGGAAGAGAACGCGCGGTAGGTTTAACATCGCCGACACGAACAGACCAGACTTTGAAACGATATTTATATTCTCTCGCGGTCCGAGCAAATTCCGCTTCGACGTAACGAGAAATTCATTTTCATAAATCGCGTGAAAAATCGTTCGAACGTATACGCAGAGTATATAGAAATGATCGTTCGTCAACATTTTCCAAAACGGGAACACTTTTTAGCATACCTCGATAGTTTCTAAGCACACCTTTGGAATACAAAACCTTTGGAAAAAAAGAAAGAAGAAACTGCATTCCTTTATAGAAATACTCGCGCGAGTTTGAATCAATTGTTCGCTTCTCATTGAATATGCGTTTTCGCGGGCAGATCGAAGAACTACAGAAAAGAAAGAGTGAGAGAGAGAGAGAGAGAGAGAGAAAGAGACGAATATCGCAAAAAAAAAAAAAGAAAAAAAATTTCCCACTGCAAATATTTTAAGATTATAACTTCAACCAAAATATAAAAAAAAGAAGACGGAAAATTAGAATAGAAGTTTGAAGCGACGTAGGTAAATGTCACGATACCTTCCACGAACGCGAATTGCCGTTTGTTATTGAAGTTATTCCGTTGCCTCGGGCCAGAACAAGGCGAGGCTGTAAGCACCAGCCTCCTCCTCTGTCCCTGGATGACGAACGTTTACATTTACAATACAGCTGGAATTTTTCTAAAATCGTTCGGCCTCTAGTCGCGGATACGCGGCGCTCGGCGATGTCTCCATCGTGATTCCTTCGTCGCACAGGACATCCGCGGCATTTCAATTAGCCACTCGGACGAATCAAACGTCCAGCCGTTTTCCTCCGCGATTTTCTATCGATCCTCTTGCTTGCAATTTATTTTTCGAGCAAACATATTGTCGCTTGTATTGGTGCCAACAATTTTTTGAGAAATATATCGCAAGTATGTATCATTGGAATTTTTTTAGAAATATATCGCAAGTATGTATTCGGAACGTTGAATTGCATCTCGAAACATTATTTTTATCAGACGTTTCTTGACAAATCGCAATTTTCGTACTTTTAATTTTCCTGAATGAAAATTTTTTGGCTAGTCCAACGAAATCTTTCTGTACGACAATGAATTCTAAGAACACGATGCGTATTTGCGTGTATATATATATGCATCATTGTGCAAAGCATAATCGGCATCCAGAGCAAACGTGTGTCCCAAGACGCGTCAAAATGAAAGGAATTTCTACACCCTCTGTTACGAGTCTCTAGTATCCTCAGTATTCATCGACCATTCGGTAATTCGACCGAACTAAAGTCGAGATTTAATGAAATGGCGCCTGTCCAAGGAGCATCGGGGGTTACACGATCGTGAAGGGCAATTGTAACAATTAGCTGCCTCAAAGAAGTCGTAAAATCGTAAAACGATTCCTTTCTGTATTCATTTGTAGATACTACCTTTCGAACATTAGTGTGGGCCTACATGAAAACGAGGCTTTAACATCGATCTTGTTCCTTTCGAATCCTTTCGAATTTCAATTAAGGGGAGGATCGCGTTATACGATAAATTCTTTCTCATGAATTCGTTCGCGAACTCGATCACGTGACGTCGAGTAACTTTGGCTTTAACCATTTGCGCTGGCAACTGATTGCGGACCGTAACGAGTGACCGAACCGTATACGACGATTCGTCGCTTTCTTTTCGAACTCGTCGGTGTGACATCACTGGATAGAAATGACTGAGAAGTAAAAATAAATTTATTATTTGCTTTGCCCGGGTTATACTTAAATATATACTTGAAACTTACAGTATTGCAATTTTGAGGACATTTTGAGTCTAGAGTTTAAGGTTTCACTCCATCGAGGGAATCGTCATTTCCAATTTTTGTGTAAATCAGAGGCAATTATAGTTAGGTAATGCTCGAATCGAGTACGATTCTTCTCAGGCTGGCACGTACCGTAACAGATCGTTGGAATGAAATTCCTTTCCAATAATAATTCACCTGAAACATCGTAGGATGTGATTGTGTATAAATAGCCATTTGACTGGCTATCGATGTTTAAAAGCTGCAATTACCCGTACTATCGAATTGTATCGGGCATCGCGTCTTTGCAAATCGTCTCTTCGTCTCTTTCGCCTATCTATTCGCTTCTTCGTCTTGCTGCAACATGTGTGTTTTCCATAGTTTCTTAGCTATTTCGTCGAGGGAAAAATTCTGTCATCGTCCGAAGAAAGTGAAGAACCCCGTTTGGTCTCGTTTCACCTCTTAATGATATCCTGACTCACATTCATGAATATTCTTAATAACCTTAATCGAGCTTCATGGTCGTGTAGTCAACACACAGGCGATTCACCGTGGACACGCGCGCTCCTCCGTGTTAGAAGGAAGTGGCGCCCATTTTATCGCTATTTTTAATTGCTCTCGATAACCTTTTCCCGGCGCATGTAAACTCGACACCCCCCTTCCGATATTTCCATATCGCTGTGCGATGATCTTCGATGTCCGGCCTTGTTCTGTGTTCTGTTTCGACGCAAAAAGTCCGTCTTCGCCGAGCACGAAGAGGAAAAAGAAATTCGTCCATCGTTGAACCAGTTGCGACATTAATGTCCTAAGTAACGCGTCTTGTTTCCTCAGAGTACAGCTATGACTAGTTGGAACGGAACGTTGGTCGCCGCTGTCACTGGGATCTTACTTTTCTTGGCAATTGCGAAACACTGCGATGGATGCAACGAAGCGATCTGCGCCAGCGTTGTTAGCAAGTGTATGCTCACGCAGAGCTGCAAATGCGATCTCGTTACCTGTACCTGCTGCAAAGAGTGTTTCTCCTGTCTTAGTTACCTCTACGACGAGTGCTGTTCGTGCGTAGGTAAGGCTCCCATCGCTTCCCGTTTCTCGCTTACGAACTTACGCTTGCGAACGTTCCAAGCCGCGAGTATCCTAATCGTGTGTTTTGCTACGTCGTAGATCTCTGCCCGAAACCAAACATCACGGACAATCCGTTGAGCAAGAAGTCACACGTGGAGGACTTCAGCGAGCCAATGCCAGGCTTGTTCCAGGCGCTGACCGCGGAACCAGACCCGCACGAACGCTGGTTCACATTCACGTTTCCGGTGGATTTCGACATGTCTCTGTTCGCACCGAAACACGAGAAAGAAGTGAAATACCACATGCGTATGTAAAAGATATACTCGAACGTTAAAGATATACACAGGGTGTCTCGTAACTTGTGGGAGCTGAAAATTGCACGCCTAAAAAATAATGAAAAAAAGTCATATAAATATATGTCCTGTCTGTTTTCGTTTATGAGATACAATGAATTTTCTGTTTTAATTACTTTTACAAAACATGCTCGAAATGACCAGCTTGCATTTGAAGACAAGCCTGCACGCGTCTTGTCATTCATCTGGTTACTCTCTCTATCGTTCCTGGTGTTTCTCGAATTTGTCGGAAGCCTTGCTCTATTCCATTTCGTAGTATTTCAGCACGTTCGATCGATGTTGCGTATACAATAGATTTCAAATGTCCCCACAAGTGAAAATCTAATGGATTCGAATCCGGAGAACGAGCAGGCCATGCAAATAGGACCTCCACGACCAATCCATTTATTTGCAAAGTGTCGATTTAAAAATTGCCTAGCCACTCGGCTAAAATGCGGCGNAAAAAGGTCCAATTAAAAATTTATCAATTATTCCTGCCCATACGTTTAAACTAAACTGGTGTTGATGTCTTGAATGCACAATAACACGTGGGTTTTCTTCATCCTAATTATGATTACTATGAAAATTGAATATACCATATACCTGGTAAAACTAGCTTACAAACTAGAGTTTGCTCTGTTTATAAAAATTCATTATATCTCATAAACGAAGACAGATAGAACATATATTTATCTGACTTTTCTTCATTATTTTTAGGCGTGCAATCAGCTCCCGAAGTGGGTCCCGAAACACCCTGTATACAGATTCATAGTGAAATTGGAAACGAGGAAAAGAAAAAAACAACTTCCCTACTTTTTGCAGACTCTGCCGACGAAGAGATACACCCGCTGAAACCGAACATAAAGACAGTGAACTGCACCGTTGCATTTATGGCTGAATGTAACTCGTGGAACAAGTGTCGGGCGTCTTGCCAGAGCATGGGGGCTACCAGTTACAGATGGTTCCACGACGGTTGTTGCGAGTGTATAGGAGACACCTGCATCAACTACGGAATAAACGAATCGAGATGCATGCGCTGTCCGCTGGACATAGAGGAGGACGACGACGACTTGAATCACTACGACGATTACGGTCAGAACGAGGATAATCTGGCGGATGAGGAGATCGATTAATTTGTCAGTGGTTTTTCCCCGGATTTGGATGTCATCGTTTCTTTCTTCAGGTGGACATATTATAGTTACATGAAGGGTGACTGCAGTCCCCAGTGACGATTCTTTCCAGAACAGTTTACAACAGTGAACAGTCGTTTGTGCATCGAATCGTGTTCGCATGCAAACACAGCTGATTCCATTTGACGATCGTTTGGGGACGATTTTCAAAATATACGATAAACAACAGACTTATTGTTAGCTCCCCTCGAAAGACATTCGTTCATTAGGAAACGTAATTTACGTCATTATGGCTTATGCTACAGCTAAAAGCTGTCGATTTTTTAAAGGTACGTTTGAACTAAACGAACGCAAAAAGAAAAAAACGGGGGGAAAGGGAAACAGATTTAATGGCGTTTACAACTGACTGGTTTACAATGTACCTTTAACGACGTAGCACAAGTTTATTCTCCGTTTTTTTTAACTGTTAAATGTGCTTGCAAGTAACTCTGTGGTTTAGTTTTCTGTGCCATGTGAATCAAGTTGTACATGTATCGATTCATTCATAATTAGTTGACGCGTACTCGATAGAAATCATTGTCTATGTCCCTCTAACGTTTATTTTTCTACAGATATACTTGTTCAAAGATCGTTTAACGAATGTTACAAGAGCCATGGATTTCCACGATATTAACAAAATAACGAGGGATACGCACGTTAGAGAAACAGAGACAATTTGTACGATTGACGATATGCACATGTGAATAATTAAATTGTAGGAAATGTAATTTATACGATATGGTTTAATATTGATTATACCAATGTATGATATTAAGATAGTATGGGGGATCGAGTAGGAAAATATTCAAGTTTTTAATGTTCGTTTCATCTGGTTATATATAATATAAATAACAACATATTTGCATAATATTGACATACTGAAAAATTGTAGATTTCAATTGAAGTTCGTATCGTATTGAACAGAACAGAATCATTGAATAAGAGTGAAATTCGAAAACGAAATTTCCTTGGAAAGATATCGCTGAGCAATTTTTCTTGAATATTATTGATTGAATAAAGAGAAAAAAAAAAAAAAAAAAAAAAAAAAGAAACGGAGTCAATATCAAATCAGATCATTTATAAATAAACTAGCACAATCGAAAATCTTACAATCATCATAAATAGATTTATTTTGAATGTATCCCATTCTTTGAATGATTTATCGCGCAATATATTGTATAAATACATTCATTCAACTCTACTTTATATTAAACATCGAATGTCGCGTTTTACGTGCTTTCAACAATCACATACATTAATTCATATACGCATTATTAACGCGCGCTATTGCTTGGCGCTTATAAATACAAAAAAAAATATTACAGCATCGAAAGAAAAGCATAAAACATGTTTACATACCACGTATTTATACAGGCGGATGTTCATCTTGCGTTTCATTGCTTTCTGGCAATTTAATGAAAGGCAAATCACCACCGCTCCACATAGAATATAACTGAGATCTCGCACATTCCTGAAATTGTCAATGTAGATCGTTAGATCGAAGTTAATATATAAAAACCATGAGTAAATAATAGTAATAATAACAATAATAACAGCAACAATAGTAATTATTTTAAACTGTAATCATGCATTACCCCACCACCAGCGCTCTCGGAACCTGAACGACTATGAGCTGATATGCAAGAATCTGTTGAAGTACTGCTTTTACGTGATGGTAGTGTATCTACAGTACCTAATGGGAAAATCAAATGTTACATTGACTTTGTTCGTAATGTTTAATGCGTATGTACTCACCAAGTTCGATTTCTCTATGATCACTATGCGAATGAATGCTGTCCTTGCTGTCCCCGTGACTAGTACCACTAGTACCACTTTGCTCTGCACAGTGTATAATAAATAATTTATTGCAGCAATAACGAACGAATAAATTTCAATAAAATTAAATCTCTACCCGAGTCTCGGTGTTCTCCACTGTGTACACTCTGGTCACTTTCGCGTTGTCCTGATTGATCAGAATGTTCGCTCGAATGGGAGTCGTGCGGCCAACATCTCGAACTTATTTTACGTGATCCTGACCAAACAGTCGAATCATACGTCGACTCAAAATTGCACGTTGTTAATGTAACACCTGGGATATGCTGATTCGTATAACCGGACAATTGATTTAGCGGTCTGACTCCTATGCAAATATTTAAAAAGTTCAAAATTGTAATAAATCGTGACTGTAATATAATAAATCATCGTAACAAATAACATTTACTTTCTCTCATGTGCACACCTGGTTTGCAAGATAACAATTGAATTGCCTCCTGCAAACCATCTTGACTAGCCATGGTAGATGTTTTCCATACTGTATCTGGTGTAGTAGATCTACTTCTGTCTTGATGAGGTATTCTTAATCGCGATCTAACGTTTTGTCGCGGCCAGTCTGTGATGTTTCTACAATCCCATGGCATAGACCATCTTCTTATAGGATTTTCTGATATCTCACCCGACATTTCCGCAGCTGCGGTTTCGGACCATCTCCTCTGAACCTGCCACATAAAAGTTGTAATATAAATACTGAACTGACTTAGAAGAAAGCTATAAAATTTGTACCTGCAGAGGAAATAAAGGATATGGCAAAGGTGATCTATGACAATTTTGCACAGATTGTTGCATTGACAATGAAGGTACTAGCGGTGGGGAGCTGTACAGTCTTTCAAAACATTGTTGAAGAGAAGCAATATCACATTCAGCTGTACCGCTTTGAGAACAGGAGCATTCTGCCATTCCCCCTAGAAACAGAATTATCTCATAAATTACGATTACAACCAAAAAACCAAAGATTTAGTTTCAATTCTTACCTAGGCATTCACAACACGCAACACAAAACTGATACTGTAGATTTATGAATGACAATAAATTATCTCTGAGTATGTCCTAAAAATTACAACGTTTAATATAAAAATCTGTCTTTATCAAATACAAATTTCCTACGATAACGCAAGATAATTCAAAGTAAATATGTACATGCTTATCTCCTTCATTTTCTCGAGTTTCATGATCTCTTAATGCAGAAATGATGTGATTCTTCACGGTATTACTTGCTATATAAGTTGCTCTCGTGAGCTCTTCCCAACCAGCAAGACATTGTCTTGTTAATCTGCAGTGTGTCAATGTATCATGAGCAGACAAAAGTGTATGTAACGATTGAGCCAACTTTGTACCCGCTGTGCATAGGCCATTGAGCGTCTGCATTGAAGAAAATAATTTGCTTTTGTACACTTTAACATAAAAGTCATAAAAAAAATACACACAAACCTGTAAGTACACCAGCCAATTACCAAGACATTCATTCACCTCCAACTGAAATTTAGATGATTGATTGTCACTAGGTTTTGGTTCTGTTCCACCTTCTGCCATAGTTACATCCTTTGAAGTTTTATGCTTGCATTAGTAAATTGGCCCTGAACCTATTAATGTAAAATAACGGAAACTGGTGATTCATTACTGAAGATTATTTGAAAATTTTACAAAAAAAAACTAATGTGTACAACCTACAAAATATATTCAAAGTATGATAATTAACCAAGTGGGCAAAAGGTAAAGCAATAGGATCCTTTAACATGATAATTTTATTGCAACGAAATACCTCAAGAATGAATGATAATAATTTTGTAACAGAAAGTTTCGCAAATCAATCACTTACATGTTTTTTCCATCGTACGATGTATTCTCAATGGTAAATTAGTAGCAGAAACAAAAATCACAGATTCGGCGCTGGTATTGAAGCAGAGTTACCGGTACCATTGCGAGTCACCTCGTGTGTATCTCAGCATTCAAATTTAACAATGTAAAAACTGAAATGAATCCCGTGTATACGGTTACGCTCATCTGTAGTTGTATTTTTCAACAAGACGTTTAATACGAAATATCTCGACCAGATGTCGCCGTGTGTACTCATTCCGTGCGAGGAATCGAACAACCTCTTAAATCTAGTGAACTCACAGTCAGTGACGCGCAACCTATCAGGTTTTCTGACGGATAATTCAAAGTTTAAATCATTTCTTCAAACGCTGTTTCATTTTTATCATCTGTTCGTATTGCACGTACTTGTAATATACGCTTGTACAAGAAACGATATATTTACATATTAAGAGTATGAAACATACTGCAAAAGAAAAATATGGATCTTTTATTATGATGAAACATTCGTCGAGTAATAATAACAATTTGTAGCAATCAGTTTTCACACTGGTAGCGATATAAAATAATTCTGATATAAACTGGCACAGTTATTGGAAATATTAACTGCAAAAGTTTTTGGGCACCACTGTTGTAGACCAAACTTGGTTCAAGTTGGTTCAGACGTGAAATTAGTTCGTGCCTTTAGTAGTACACTTTCTATACATTTTATAATTTAATTCTACAACTTTTTACTTTGTTATTCTTGATACGATAATTTTAGGCAGATACATATTACGGAAGCTGAATAAACTTTACAAAATACGACGGATAATTAGCCTGATTTTAATTTAATTTTTACGTTGCAGAAATGGTTTGAGTGAATCATCGTTGATCAGTCAAATTACGAAGTTTCGGAATGTTCGCAGGTATCATTTTTCAAGGTTCAATCACGTCAATATTGCGCAATGTACATCCGCCTATAAATTTTTCTAAATCTTGTCTATCGCTCATCTTCTTGCAGATCGACCGAATTATCCATCGTACCTTTCGTTTGAGAAATTGAGTGAGACTACGAGGCTTGGCGAGGTGAAAGGGGCCCAAGCGCCGCGGTGACGTAGAGAGATTGATAAAAAAAGACAAGGATAGAACAATGAATCGGAAGGAAGGCGAAAGAAGGAAAGGAAGAGGTGAGAAAGGTTGAAAGGAGAGAAGTCGATCGGAGTGGAAACGCGATCGCGCGCGAGGGACATCGTGAGTTAGGTGGGAAGAGTGATGTGGTAAGAGAGATAGAAGGGAGGGGCTTAACGGTAAAGCTGGTGTAACCTTATAGCACTGTTTTTCAATCCTTTTTTTTTTTCTTTTCTTTTCGTTACTACCACCCCGATGCTTCTTTTGCGGTCTCCCTGTCCTCACAATGGGGTGTTTCTTAATGTATGGGAACTGCCATAGTGATAAATAATAGAACTTGGAATCTTGGAAACAATGAAGTCCATATGAACGCGTGTCCGAGAACACATTGTCTTGGACTTTTTAATTTATCGTCCGCAGTAAAAGGGGCATTCATCGTAGGTAAAGTAGGATTTCTAAAATTGAACGTAGCCTAATTTTGGTAGTATTTTATTTTTGTTTCCTTATTTTATGATATTATCCATGGCGCCATTCTTGAGAAAAGTAAAAGAAGAAAGGAGCAATACATCATTAACAAAGCAATGATTGCTAATAGATATAATTCGGACGAGGAGAAAAATTCTACATCTTGTGAAGCTTTTTAATTACCTATGTGGTTTCATTTAATCAACAAGAATTTATCAATTAAAAAATGGAAAGTAATAATATTAATAATAATAATTTACAGTAAGTTCCAAATTTCAAAGTTTTATCGTTATTAATTTCTACACTGCTAGTTTCTTGAAAAGAAGTCAATTATAAAGAAGTGTGAGCAGTTGGAAACAGGATGCAATATACGATTTAACGTGAGAAAATATCATTTTGCACGGTGATTTGAATATTAACATACAATCATAATTGGTCGTACGCACGTTAGCTGCGCACAAGGAAGTAATTACTTCTAAATCAATCGTTACTTCTGCGGAACCAATCCACTAATACATAACTGTTATAATCGTACAGGTAAAAGTCGTTACAACTGCTTGATCACGCGTTGGCTTCACCTTGGAAACGTTGTAGATATGAATACGCACAAGTACACAGTTTTGTAAAAATACTTAGCAGCCAGACCGGTAATATTCTCGACCTCGGACAATACAGAATCAGTAAAACTTTCATAAGCTGTAGCCAATAAAGTAAAGTTCAAATTTGACAATTGCGTATCGATTGTTAAAGGTATAGGATCAAAGACACGTACATCTTAAGAACTATGAGACGTAAAGTAAGAGATTTATCTAATTTAGAATAATAATTTGATTTGCAGCAGCAGGTGTATGTTGTCCCTACTGTCGATTTTAAGGCGAAAAGTTAAGAAGAATATAGCGGAGCACCTCGTAGTAAGTTGGATGCATGGTGCATACAGCACACGGCTTCACTGTACTTTCATAATGTCGAAGGAGTACAAGAGACTCGAGGCCCGTGGCACTCGACGAACGGCTAGTGAAGGGAACGGATCGTCACACTCGGTCGTCACATTCGACCAAACGGTCAGCGAAAATGTCGTGGAAAAGTCGCGTTTAACGATCTCTGATAAAGCGTGAGCTATATTTGCGGTGAATGAACCAGAAAGTCGTGGTGATCGTCGAGTTTTATTTCCTGAACATAGTTGTTTCCTTACCCCGTATGGACAACCGAAGAAACGCCACCGATGTCGATAATATGAAGAATCGAAAAGGAAATTACGACCCAATATGGAACGCAACGAATAATTCCGGGTAGTGCGAGCAACAATTAACTGGAGTTGACTTAAATCATGGGAGGACCTTGGATCATTTGATTGGATCGCATACGGTGACTAAAAGTTTGCTCGTCGAACGAGTCTTTGAACCATATTTTGGCGCGAATTCGCCAACGACTTCGGTTCGGCTTTTGAAGGAAAGGATATTTTTCGTTTTCGAAACAAAATTGTTGTCGTCGCGGTACCACGCATCGAACAAAGAAACTTGTGAAAGTTTCCGTGGTGCGCGATAAAGTGTTCTATGGTAGCGTATACACGCATAGTTGTGGATGATCTGCGACCAAATTTAGTGCAATTTTCGATGTGAGCCCAGCATCTGTCCACAGCAGTAAACGATACACCGAGGATGGGACGAGAGGTTCATCTATTTCTTTTAGGAATCCTCGTTGTAGGCGCAAAAGGCACGTATCTTTAGGATATTTTTTTTTCACTGAATTAACAATACAAGCATACAACAGCTGAGCCAATCTATACTTACAATCGCACACTTATAATCTTTACTTGTAACCTAAGTCTCACTTGTCATTTGCGCATTGATCATTTGCTCTCTTTGAAGCTTTCATTTCTCGAAAGTTCATTGAACCGACCGATGGACCGGCACCGTGAACGAAAGAGGAGAGAAGCGTTGACGAATCCCCTTCGAAATTTCAAACTCGCCGACTCTATGATATTTTCTATCTGTTCTTGAGTTTTGTCCCTGGCACCAAGGAAAGGAATACAAACGGTACAAAACAGGTACCGCCCACTCGGTTCTCGTCCACGCGGATTTTCTGGTGTCTCGAGGTCACCCGGTGTATCCGCCTCGAATGAAACGTACAGGTTCCTACGTCGCTTCGTATTCTGTTTTCTCGAAATCCTGCGAGTTCCTTCTAGTTTCCTCTTTTTCTTTCATTTTTTCCCAAAGAAGAATATTCGTTCTCTGAAAGTATTTATTTTTAGATGACGATTATGAGAAAAACAAAAGTGGCCGGCATCCACCTTGAAACATACCTTTGGACAATAGCAGCTGCGATTCGTAAAATCAACGGACCATTTAAAAACATTCGTTGGGCAAGACAGCCGGAAACAGGACATGAATTTGCATTTGCTTTCCTGCCTGGCAAGCTCTGTTCCAATGATATTCGCATTTGAATTTCGCGCTCTGATCTTTTTCATTCCATCTCGGTCAAATTTAATTTGTCATGCAACGTAAGAACACTCGCCCGTGGAGGCAGTCAGTCGAAGCGAGTTTTGTCTTTTGTAAGACTTGGTCTCCTAGGTGACCTACATGAAACACGTAGCTAGATAATTACATCTCTAATATGCATGTGTTCACAATCCCATAATGTTACCTCGTGCGTTAATTTAAAAAAAAGAAAAGCTGCTTGCCACACACGTGTCATTAGCTTTGCACCAATAACAAGCACTTTTTCGATTTTTGCCATTCCGTTCTTCTATCCGCGAAATTCGAATTTGCACTCGAACAAATTTCAAAGATTACAGAATGATACGTTCTAAAAGCACGTAAGAAAGTATTAAGGGAAGGATTTTATTCTTGGTCAATGACGATTGCTTCAATCTCAACGTTTTCTTTTCTCGATTTACTATCATTTTGACGCGTTCGAAACAATATTATTGTTTCTAGCAACTGAAACTATAGACAAGCTGCAGAGAAGCTTTGTTAACAGTAGAACTACCACATCAGTCAAAATGACAACTTTATCATAAAATTCCTGCTTCGTGTTAAGCAATAATATATTGACTTTTGCAGCAACAACTAAAGGAATAATATAACAAATATATTTTTATTTATTGAAAATCAGAATAACTTTGTATACAACATATACCAATACCAGTCGAAATCGACTGGTATCTTGATCCGTTCGAAGCAATATTGTTTCTAGTAACTGAAAATATAGACAAGCTACAGAGCTTTGTTAACAGTAGAACTACCACACCAGTCAAAATGACAACTTTATCATAAAATTCCTGCTTCGTGTTAAGCAATGATGTATTGACTTTTGCAGCAACAACTAAAGGAATAATATAACATAACAAATATATTTTTATTTATTGAAAATCAGAATAACTTTGTATACAACATATACCAATACCAGTCGAAATCGACTGGTATCTTGATCCGTTCGAAGCAATATTGTTTCTAGCAACTGAAACTATAGACAAGCTGCAGAGAAGCAGAACTACCACACCAGTCAAAATGACAACTTTATCATAAAATTCCTGCTTCGTGTTAAGCAATGATTTATTGACTTTTGCAGCAACAACTAAAGGAATAATATAATATAACAAATTTATTTTTATTTATTGAAAATCAGAATAACTTTGTATACAACATATACCAGTACCAGTCGAAATCGACTGGTACTTAAGATAAATTAATAATACAAAAATGTACTACATGACGTGGAATTCCTTTGTGAGAAAGTAATAAATCAATAAATATAAAAATATTCTGTTACTACGTGTCTTTTTAAAGAGCAGTCATTTTGACCTGGTAGAGCTTCGTCAAGACGTCGGTGGTTCTAGTGTTAATTAAATTACTGCAAGTAAATACGGGCTTTTCGAAAACGTAGTTGGCACGTCTCTGACCGATCCAGTTGCAGGGGCTCGTGGAGATCGTTAGCGATCGAGAGAAGGAACACAGGGTAACAGTTGATCCGCGGTGAAGCGGGGCCGGTGCACCAGTGTGGCGCGTTGAAGCTCGTGCCAAGGTGGGGAAGTAAAAGCGTTCCCGAGATTCTAGGCGAACGCTTTTCTTTCCTTCTCGCGGGGAGGAAAGACGAGAAAAGAATAAAAGGAAAAGGAAGAAGGAAACGTGGATTTGCACGGTTCTAGCAAGCTGAGACCGGCGTAACATTTAGCTTTCGACGAGGTCTGGCTGGACTGAAGCATGCGAAACTCGCGGGTAGCTCCCGCTGCCGATAAACGCACCTCTTTGGGTGGGGCACCGCGCGCCGACACAGGTGAAATTTCAAGCGACAACGAACCGTTTTTTTCCTCTGTCTCGTCATCGATATGCACGACGCGTAAATATATATATATATATATATTTTTATTGTAACTCTCTATACACTAATTACGCAATCGAAATGCCAATCGTCAAACGCGTGTAGAAATTTTGAATTGTTTCGCACAGGCGTGCGAAGAACGTTGAAACGGTAATAGGAAAGTACCAAGAGTGTCGTAGCGAGGTTTCTCGTTTCCTGACGCGTTGCGAGATGTCGCAAGTCACCGGAGTCGATCGCGACGAACATGTACCGCCACAATAGATTGGGAAACTCGCGAAAACGAAACAAAACAAAAAAAGAAAAAAAGACACTTTCTATCGTTACGAACCGATGGAACGAGCAGCCGACGCTTTCTTATGACCAACACCGGTCGGCTTCAAATTAAGGAGCTCGAGGTGGTACGAATTTGGTGGCCGGCTCGCCATCTGTTCTCTCCAGTAGATGGTTTCTTTGTAGAACCAAATAACCACGTCGACCGGTTCTCGGGATGCCCTACTGACGCCCTCCAGGCGGTTGTAAAATTCGCTCTCGGCGGGTCCCGTTTACGTAAACGCAATAACACGTAACATCCTTTGCCTTTCTTCTCGATCGCGTCACGATCGAGTCGCCAGATAAATAACGCGTTATCGGTTTCGTTGTATTTCGAATTTAGATGTCTACTTAGATGCCTAGCATCCAGAGGATTCTCGATCGTCCATTGTCAGGAATGTAAATCGAGAGACTTGAAGATTTGAATCACGTTCGTCTCTAAATAACCGATCGATCTCTTTCGTTTTTTTCTTTTTCTTTTTTGCGAGATTCTTGGCAAACAGGCTACTTTCCAATTCCTTGACAATCGTTTTTATATACGGTTGAAACTTGTATTCGTGTATTTCGACGTGATCGTTACTTGAAATCGTTCATTTCTTTCTCGAGAACTAGTAAAAAAAAATAACGAGCGCGAGCACTTTACGTATGAATTAAAATCGACGTCAATGACATTATGAAGCAAAACGGGAGAAAAGTAGTAGTTTCATTCTTCGAAATCGCAGTCGAGAAAAAAAAGAAAAAAAAGAACGGAGGGAAAAAGTGATTTACGAAAAGGAAATCCGTCGAGCTGTATTTTCAGTGAAATGATTCGAGTCATTTTAGGGGAGATAAATAAAAATGGCGATGAGGCAAGAACTGTACCGTGACACGCTTCGCCGTCGTAGTATAGTCCCGATTCGAAGTAGCTCCCCGATGTCGTACCGTTATTTCGGCTTCAAAGTTTTGTAACCGCGTGACCCAGACCCACGAAGCGATCAGCGAATGCCAAACACCAGACTAAAAAGCTAGCGACGTCGCTGTGTTTACACGTACACGCACGCAGGCAATTAACCGGGGAATTCTTCGGCACCTCGAGATCTGAATTGAGCACCACTTTTTCGTGGAACCCCTCCACTCAACGGAGGGCTCTACGTCCCGGAAAGATTTAAGTAAATATACATTCGAACGGAAAAAGAAAAAAAGAAAAAAAAAATAGTTGAATCAAATGGACACTTGAAACGCAGGAGAAATTAATTAAAGAGAAACGATGCGATCATTCACGTTGGAAATTCGATGACCTTTATCGTGGCGAGTATTCCTCCGTGACTAATTAAGAAGTTTAGGTTCAAGTGTCGGGGTGAAATGAGGTTTAATTAGATAGAAAGTGAGCAATGAAAGAAGCGGTTCAACAGACGTACATAAATCGAAATAATCGCGCGTGCGCGAGCGCGTTTGTTGCTCGCTTTAATTAACTCGTTCGCACGGAGCGGTAAACTCGGTGTCTCGTGAGAAACGCTCCGGAGAGTTCGAATCGAACGGAGAAGACAACGCTGGCTTTCACCCGGCGGATCGAGCACACGCGAGGATTCAAATTTAAATTGACGTATTCCCGCGCACACACAAGTACACAACACACGCACATGAACGTTCGCGATTGTAAAGAATTAGGAAAAGGCAAAAAAGCGAGATGATTGCAAATTAGAATCGTCAAGATACTCCTTCCATTCGAAGATCTAAGGCCATCACTCGCGATCGGCCTTGAAATATCGCCGGAAACTTATTCCGCGAGTCGCACGACTGCGCTCCTCTAATCACTTTTTATGATTGTATCGCTCGTACACGCGAGAACGGTGTGCGTGAGGTTTACATTATCCTTGTCTATTTCCATCTTGATATTTCTTGCATTTTCGCTGGCGTCGGTGTTGCAACGATCAGGCGACTTATTTAACCGTCGCGAATACGCATCTGTTTATATATTGCAGCACTTACGTGTTTATATCGCGATTCTTCTATGTTCTGGAATCTTGTTTCTATCTTCGATTAGTTTTCGTCTTCGTACTTCAACGCACTTGCACGTAAAACGCAAAAATATATGTACTGTATGCTCAATCATTAATTTGCACAGTGCTTATTTTCATATGGGAAGAGAAGAAACGTGGAAAGTATAAAGTAGACATTTCCTTTGGATACGGGCGAGTTTAGTCGTTTCTACCTTCACGAGAGTATTTTATGGCGGGTTATAAGGTACATATATACACATACGCTCACATAGATATATATATATGTACGTGTCGATTTCCATCAACTTTCAACCGTTAGATTTTTCATTGCAAGGAAACGTTTCTCAAGCTACATACCGATACGTGTACCTCCCATTTCGAGCTGTCCATAACCTTACCGCGTTGTACGTTCGTCCTACTATTTTTTTTGCACCTTTTATAGACAGGTAGAAAATCTTTCGTGTAATTCCCCGGCTCATAGAATTCGGATAATGAGGCACGCGTGGGATTTTAATCAAGATTTCTCTTTGCCTCGTGTCATAGCCATTGTTTCAGTGTATTTTGAAAGTAACGCATGGGGATGCGACACTTGCGTCCTTGACACGTCCTTATTCCACATTCCATGTTGATAACAAGTACGTGTTACGTAGCAAACGTTACATCGTCGAATTAATACTGGACTCAAGGTAGCCAACCTATCAACCTGTCAAAGTAGTCAAAATGACCAATTTGTAATTTCCTATGGAAATTTTATACATTTACGATACAGTGTATTTTTAGATACTCGAGTGATTTTTGATAAAATATATTAATATTAAAAGCTTGTGTCCTTTGTTGTATTATTAATTTTGTTTTGTACCTTGCATTTCAATTTTCTTTGCTATAATATACTTTAAATTATTATAATATTATAAATTATAATAATAAAATATACTGTAGATTATAACATATATTAATGTAATCAGTATAGTATACAATTAAGTATAGTTTGTTGGTAGTTGTAGTGGACAGTAAATTAGAGTTGTACGTAGAGTTCACTATAGAAACTATGAGAGCTCTTCGTCGATGAAGATCTTCGACAGAGTGTTTTCTTTTAAATATAAAGGTTGAAAGTGACGAGGACTGCAATTTCATTCGAAATGTAATTACCGGAGATCTATTTTCTTTAGAAGTTACGCCGTCTACCGTAAATAATACCATAGAAATTAAAACTCCGATCCTACTCGCTTAAAACTGTCAACTTTCAATGAAACATTGAATATAAACATTAAAACACCACTACACCGAATTTATCTTCGTCGGGATTGTCGAGCGCCATCTTCAAGACATTACAATTGAACTGTGTAATTTTCTTGAACGCAGGATTGAAGTGCGGGCATCCGGCTGTACCGATGAACGCCAAAGTGTCATTGTCCGATGAATCTTTAGCAACAGGCACTTTGGCAACGTACACTTGCGATGCCGGATACGAATTGTTCGGGTAAGTAACGCTTCAAAAGAATGTAGTACTCGTACACGTTGAACGCTGAGCATCATAACTCTAGAGCAGCGGCTCTCAATCTATAGTGGGGGGTGAAAATAATATTGATAATGGCAAAAAACGGCAAAAAAAGAAGTTGGAATAAAAACACAAAAACAAAGAGTTTTATAGAGTTTTGATTTACAAAGTGCGACTTATGTAAAAGTTTTTGAGTGGAGGGGATACTCATAAATGAAAAGCCTAATTAAAGGATACGGGAGAGAAAAAAAGGGAACCGCTGCTCTAGAGTAATTTGTTAGAGAAAAGTAAACATAGTGTCAAACTAAATCATAGCTAAACGAAACTAGGAGAAAGTTAATTAAAATTGTCGTCGGATGACACCAGAGTCTGTCATTTTATTCGATATACATAAATAAACGTGGTCGAGCGAAACCACTGTGTTTCTATAGTGTCTCTCCGCATGCATAAGTACCATTTCCGTCAATAGCACCATTCATTACGAACTTTCTCCGTTTTCTTATAATTCGTATGGTTGACGATATTTGCTCGCGTGCTCGCGCTCCCGTTTCTCGTCGTGCATTGTTTGCAACGAAATAGAAAATTTCGATCGTTTCATTCGACTATTGTTTGCTCAGCAGCGGCAGTTTGACATGCAACGCTCGCGGAAAATGGCAAGGGGATCTACCGTTCTGTGGTAAGCATTCGTTTGATATCTGCTTTCATTTGGAATCTTTCTCATCCAAAGTTTTTCGTCCCACACGCCACACGTTTCTCTTGACAGTAAGATCATACCGAAAGCTTTCTCTTCAGATATAAGCACGTACGTACAAATCTATATCCAACGAAGAATCGGTCGCACCGATCGATCGAAGAAATTGAACTATGTCCCTTTAAAATGCAGCGCGCAGGTATTGGTCTACCGAGCAGGTACGGTAGAAAGTGATTTTTCGTATGCCGCGAGGTAACCTCGTTAAAATGCACCGACCCTTGGTCCGGACTTATGTATTATGGTCTCGCTTTTTTCCGTTCCGTTGCGAACGTTTCACTTTTACCCGCAAGATTCGCCGCCGACGAAAAGAAAGTTCGACAAAGGACGACAAAAACGTGCACCGGCGGAACGTTACGCAACCGGAGTATTTACAATTCGACGACAGTCGATAGACGACGAAAGACTGCAACTGCCGATTAACTAGCGTCGTCTGCAGATTGTTTTGACCAATGAGAATGCGGAAAAGCGAACGAAGCCGGAAGATTCCGAAACACCGAGTAACCACCTACCTGCAACTTGGTGAAACTACTTGCGACGCTAGATAATCGTCTCTCTTTTTATTACTAAATGCATCCTGCCGGTAACGGACGTTTTGTTACACGGTCGTGATTGGCAACACCTTTCTTCGGGTTTGTTCGGTTCCAAGCAGTTTAACTCCGCGCCGATTTGCCTCGAAACGCTCTTCCCGGATCTATTAATTCTTTCCCTCCCCTCTTTTTGGTTTTCTTTCCTTCTTCGGGCGTCTTTCTTTTTATCTTTGGTTAGTTTCCTCGAGCTTGGTGAAAAAACTCGCGTTATTACAGGGACAAACGTCGCTTTTCGCAAACCGACGAACCAATCGACCACCGTGCGAGGCGGAGATGCCGGCCACGGAAACGACGGAGATTCGAGCACGGAGCACGATGGGAAGAGGTGCACGGAGACTCAGAGCGAGCCTAGCCCTTGGTGGAAGGTCGACCTTCTCAAGTCGTATTCGGTAAAAGTGGTCCGAGTGACGACCAGAGGTTGCTGCGGTAAATTTTTCTCCTCACTTCTCGCGTATTTTTACTTTCATCGTAGACTAATGTAGAGTAGTATAGAAAGTAGAATGAAATGGGCATCGTTTTGCGTTCTAATGAAATTTAAAAATTCTCTAATAAATCGAAGCTGATACTTTCGTTTTTCGAGCAGATTGCGTATGTAGGTAACTTTCTTTCGAAGAAAAGAGAAACGATCCTTTGTTCAACGATTTTAGTCGGCCGTTTCGACATTGAGTGATCGAAAGTGGCAATGATTCTCGTTGTCGACAGGTCATCAACCCCTTCAGGACATTGAAATACGCGTGGGTAACAGTAGCGTGGAATTGCAGCGCAACCCTTTGTGCGCTTGGTTCCCTGGCACCATTGGTGAGCAATTTTGGCAGTTTATCAACCCTTTGCATCTTACAACAACTCTGACTTTTTTTGGCTTCTCATCCATATCTAGTAAATTATTTATTATTTAAAATAGAAATTTTTACTGTGCGTAATATCTCTTTTATCTTCTTATTACTGGAATCACTAAATTGGAATCTTTTTGCTTTTTTACGTTGGTAGAATAATGTCACTATCGTCAGAATCAATGCTTGATCACAAGTCTCAGAACAAGCACTGTCTAAATTATTTTTATATCAAAAACAAATTCGTTGTCGCTACTACCTTGAAATAATTATGTTTTATAAAATATAATATAATGAAATAAAATATATTGAAAATAAATTGATAAAAATATTTTTTAATTCAGATTTATTCAATCCGAGGAGCGTGATTGAATAAAATTTATTAACAATATTTTTATATTCCCTCCCATCACAACATGAAATATTGTCTATACCTGAGAGGAGTACTTGAAGTGCAAAGGGTTAAGATACACTCTCCTGAGTCGTGATTTTACAGTCAATCGATTAATTTTTCATAGAGGAAGGAATCACGAAGACATTCGTGTGCGCCAGAGCTCTGATCGGACAGTATGTGTTTCTGCAGCTTGTCGGAGTCGAAGGAAGCCTGAGTTTGTGCGAGGTGGAAGTGTTCGCCGTGGACGGTAAGTCAGATGATCGAAAGAGCAAACTTCTGTCGGCAGCCTATCCAATGAAATTCCTGTAGGAGAGTTCTTCCTGTTTTCATTCTTTTCGCAGAGTTTTCAACGGACAGGTGCGCGTACAGCGGAACGCCGGCTGACGCCGACTTGGCCGCCTTCAACTCCACCTGTTACGAATTCGTCGTGAAGAAGGGCGATTCTTTCCAAGAGGCCAGGAATTACTGTCGCGCGAGAGGCGGCGATCTCGTGCACGGCTTTCAGGTCTCTGCAGCAACGGTTCTTTCGTTTAATTTTTGAACATGTTCCAAAGCATGCGTGGCCTCTATTGTAACATTCGTGATGTCTTCGTATGTCTACACAGGGTGCAGCTTCGGTGTACATATTGAACAATCTGGAGAGGCGTAAAGACAAACTGAAGACGCAACTGGTTTGGATAGGCACTCAAAAGGAACCACTGATAACAGCGAGGACATGGCGATGGGTCGACGGTGAATATCTTGTTCCTCAGTCGCTTCCACTCGTGTTCCAGTCTCATTTGCTCGTTGACTACAGTCAAAACGGTTTTTTTTCCCTTCTCACGATTTATCGGTAACGTTCATGGGAACCGGGTCGGCAAGACACAGGGTTGGGCAAGATTCGCTGGTTAGATTCGTCGAGCCGAACCAATCAATTTACCTCGTGATTACGCGATAATTATAGTTCCGCCGATCGGTTGAATTCGTTAATCGGAAATTCGTCCCCCGACGAGCGGGTTATCCTGATCTACGAAATCAACGATCGTCTCGACACGGCCGACCGTCGTAACGGCGTAATAACAGGCGCTAATAAATAGAACGTGAAAGTTACGACTGTGAGGAAATCAACGGAAGTTACACCCGTGAGCGTCTGTTCGAACGTTATAATCTCTGTTAATTGTTTGTTGCGTCTGGATCGAAGCAGACGGAACGTTTTGCTTTGAATGCTAATAGCTCCTGCTGGTGGAGGTGAACGACCTTGTTGAATTGACGCTTTTCAAGAAACGAGTTCCCTTTTCATGTTGTTTTTGTGTTGTTTACCACCAGGCGAGATTGTGCAAAAACCATCCTGGGGAAAGGATCAGCCAAATAATTACAACGGCGAGCAAAATTGCGTGGTGTTGGACGGTGGCCGTAGCTGGCTGTGGAACGACGTTGGCTGCAACCTTGACTATCTGCATTGGATATGTCAAAGCAGTGAGTAGCGATCGATACGCGTGTGTATAATCAGCTGTGTGATAAATCTGCTCGAACTGTTGAACTGTTTAGGACCACCTACTTGCGGCAGTCCGGAAAAATCCGAGAACACAACGATTACGGGGACCAAACGAACCATAGGATCTACGATAGATTACGTTTGTCCCGATGGATACATGTTGATAGGGTCGAAGAGCAGAACGTGCGAGTCCAGCGGATTTTGGAGCGGCGAGCCGGCCACGTGCAAGTGTAAGTTTTAATCGCATGCGCGTCGGCTACGCGAGCTGTCTGTATAATTGCTCGGACAATGACGATGCATGTGTGTAGTTGGTAATCGGTAACCGTCTCGCGCATACTGAAAGCCGTCTTTTAAACGCTTGCAGTTGTCGACTGCGGCCCTCTGCCTGATCTGGAGAACGGTGTGATTACCCTGGTCGATAAGAGAACGACTTACGGAGCGTTTGCTGATTACGCGTGCAAGGAAAACTACACGTTGCTCGGTGACGTTAGGCGAAGATGCGGGGACGGCGGTATTTGGAGTGGACATCATTCCCAGTGTTTATGTGCGAGATTTCTACATAATTCTACGTAGCGATGTTTCTGTATAATTTCTATAAAATATTACAGAAAGTAGAAAATCTATGTAATTTCTATAAAATATTATAATATAGTTTTTATAAAATATTGTTTGTTATTTTACAGTCGACTGGTGTCCAGAGCCACCTCAAATTAACGGTGGAGTTGTGGCGACTACCGGAAGGAGAGCAGGCTCGACAGCCAGTTACTCCTGTCAAAATGGCTTCATTCTGTTCGGAGACAACGTAAGCAACTTTCCTCCCATTCGTTATGCTCGGTTCGTAAAACTGTTTCGAATCTAAATTCTATTTATGTAAGTAGTGCATCTTTCGCCGCGGTACTGTTCGTACAAGTCGATGAATGATTTGCGCAATCTTATGTTATATATATTGAGCGATTACGTTGCGAGGAGAACGGAATATTAAACATTGATAATCAATTTCGAAAGGTTCTTACGTGCGACGTCGGCGGAGAATGGTCGGGCAAAGCGCCTCAGTGCAGATTCGTCGATTGCGGAGCACCGGCTCAAATTGAATTCGGTTCGGTGACCCTAATTAATGGCACCACCACGGTTAAAAGTTTGGCCGTGTACACTTGCCTGGAGGACTACTGGCTGGTCGGCGAAGCGAGGCAAGAATGTACCAAGGAAGGAAAATGGAGCAACGATACGCCGTCGTGCGAATGTAAACAGATTAAATTCTTTCTCAGAGAAATGATGAACGGTGTACGAACTGTGTGTAACGGCTGATTATTTCGATTGATGCAGTAATCACCTGCGAGGAGCCAGAGGTACCGGCTGGAAGCTACGTCGTCGGATACGACTTGAACGTTCACAGTGCCATTGAGTACCACTGCGAAGCAGGATACCTACTTCAAGGCGAAAGTAGACACACTTGCGGCAGGGACGGTGAATGGTCGGGAGAAGTGCCCACCTGCGAGTGTGAGTTTCCTTGTTATTAAAGTCATTAGAAATTTATCTGTTTCTTTCGGATTAATTTATCGCGACACGACGGTAACCTTCTCGTCTTTCTATCCCGCAGACGTGGACTGCGGGAAAGTTCTGCCCGTGTTGAACGGAGCGGCAGAATACGTGAATGGAACGACGCATCTCGGAAGCGAAATCACTTACAGTTGTACGAGAAACTATAGGCTAAATGGAGTATCGAGAAGATACTGCTTGGACAATGGTCAATGGAGCGACGCGACTCCAAAGTGCGAAGGTGCGTTTTCTTTTAAATCAAATATTTACGATCTAGTTTTTTTTCACATTTGAACTTTCCTTTCCTCAGAAATTCGATGTCCGGAACCTATTTACGCAGAGCACGGAATCCTCTCCGTGACTGGCAACGATCGAATGTACGGTAGAACTCTTATCCGGACAGGAACGCCGGAGAATTCTAATACCGGGGCGACTTCCTACAAGATAGGTGCACTTGCGAAATATCGTTGTGAAAGGGGATACAAGGTTGTCGGCGAACCTCTATCCACTTGCGAGGACAACGGAAAATGGAGCGGCGAGGTTCCACGATGCGTCTGTAAGAAACAAAGAAAATTCTAGTACTTAAACGATTGCAGGGTATTTGATCTGAGTGAGTTCATCTTTCAGATGTCGATTGCGGAAAACCGGAACACATTCAACATGGAAAATACACTCTAACGTCGAACGCAACTTATTACGGAGCAGCTGCTCTTTACGAGTGTGACAATAATTTTGAATTGGACGGATTTGCCAGAAGACTGTGTCTCGAGAATGGTACATGGAGCAGCGATACTCCAGTCTGCAAAGGTAATTGTCAAGATTAGAATTTAATTTTAAATTAGAAAGGTCGTCTCATAGAAAGTTGTTAGCATTGTACGAGATAATTGTTCTATAGTAAGAAATATGTTGCATGTGATTGCGTTATGAGAGTGATAGTAATTTTTATCAAGAAACTTTGCATTCATCTTTTAAAACGCTGTGTAACTTTATACTTTCTTTGTATTATATCCATTTGTTTATACACAGAAATTAGATGCAAGAATCCTGAGAAAGATGGAGTGTTATCTACGCAAGTTTCAACTCACAGCGTGGGTGGAGTGGCTCACTATAGTTGCCCGCGTGGATTCTACATGGAAGGGAACGAAACTAGAGTATGTTTGCAAAATGGATCCTGGAGTGGTAGCACGCCAGCTTGTTTCTGTAATTATGCAACTTTGATAAATAACTTTAATTTATGGCCAGTTTAAAGTACGAAATCGCGAAATTTCCATTTATATTTAATAGCGGTCGATTGCAAACATCCAGAAGCTATAGAAAATGGTAGAGTGATAGTGGTAAATGGAACCACTACTTACGGAGGAACCGCAGAATATCATTGTCTACCGCAATACGAAAGAGTGGGACCGTTTTTGAGGAAATGTTTAGACACTGGTTTATGGAGCGGAGAGGAACCTAAATGCGAGTGTAAGACAACCGTGAATAGTACATGCTAAAAATACATTCAACAGATTTTCATCAATTAATGTGTTACTCAACAGTTGCGCCGAATGAAGTAGCAGAAGCGCAGGGCGTAGGTACCAGCGTTGGCATTGGAGCTGGAGTTATAATATTTATACTGATCATTCTTGGACTCGTGTATCTAAGATTGTAAGAGTGTAAAATTTACGAAAACATTCGTGAAAGTTAATTATTAAATAAAAGTTTCAAAAACTTTTTAGGAGAAAAGCTACGCCCGTGAAGAACACCGAAAACGTTCAAGCAGCTGAAAGAAAAGAAGACCAAAACGCTGCTGTTATGTCTTATGCCACTCTTAACGATGGCACACCTAACACTATGTACGAAAACGTTCCAGAGGATGGTCTTTACGATAGTCCTTACAGCCTAAGTGACAGCACTTACGGGTAAGTGAAAAGAAGCGATCCTTTTAAGAATTTTGTCTCGTCGTGAAGAACGAAATTGGTAAATTGTCTTATCGAATTGAAGGTATGGCACTAATATGAGAAGACATTATGGTAGATCGGGACATTACGAGGCGGAACCAGTTTCAAACAGAAACGGCATTACAATTAACGGAGTGTCTGTACGATAGTTGAAGATACAATCGCTAGAATTTGTGTTCTTTAAAGTCAGATTTATTATTTATGTACAGGAGTATATAAGTTTAAGCGAAGCTTTGTTATCCTTATTTATGTTATTGTATTCGGCGCATCGCCGATGTATGTAAATAAGTAAAGAGGAAATGCGTGATAATGAAGTGTCTACGAGAAAGTTGCGTCAATCTTCTTCATACCAATGACGGCGTATAACGAACATTAATTACATACTATCACTTTGACAATTCAATCCGTGTACTATTATGTATATAGCGTGTTTTTCTAATTGAGAATTATCTGTAAGTTTCAAGTGACGAATTTATAACATTAAATTCGTATGCTCATTGGTTATGAAAATAAAGAAACCAATGCTCTTGTTTTATTTTATATTTTATTATATTTTTACAAGAACCATCGAAAATATAGTTAACACTTTCGCTTTTGTTAACACCTTCTATACAGATTAATGTGTTTGTACTGTGCAACTTTATTTATCACATATATTGTAAATACAATTACGAAATGAATGTCAATTATATCGGATTCTTTCATCGCCTTATAAGGCAATGATTTCTCCATCAACAGTTTACTCCAAGTAGGGTATCTGTAATGACGTGCATATCCTTTCGAAGATAAATCGATATATTTCGTAATATAATATAATATAAAATCCAATTTTTACTCTACAATACTAATTTATTATTACATTATTTAAGTAAGTTAATTTTTTAAATGTTAGTAAAATTTCAAAATCAATGAAGTTTCAAAATGAGATCATCATCAAGCTAACAGGTATTTTTTGAAATTTAAAATAATAATGTTGAAAGTGTATACGAAAGAAAAATCGATCGCTCTATTTTATTTTTTCTTGTTACAATGTGGCCTAAATTTTGGATATGCCTAGAAAAGGCTAGTGCAATGGATAAATGATCCTTCACCAGATGGCGCTACGTGCTCGGGTGTGGTGAATAACCATAGAGTGACGCGTAACGTGAGTCACAGTTGTGCACGAGTGTCTGTGCCGTACGTTATTTGGCATTTTCTTCTCAGTTCGAAGCTGCTATTAATCAGGTTGGTAGAAATTCATTCATTTACTTTAACGTTCCGATAGAAAAATCTCGTAATGGTTATGGGGACAATTTGAGAGGTACTAAATATTTGACAGCGATTCCAGTTTACCTATGAGAACGGCCATTGTTATTGTATCGTCGCTTCGTATGATGTGCAAATGATGCACATTCCTTGTCAATCTGTGGAATTTTGTAAAACGACTTTTCCTTTGTTGTTGAAAAGCAACATATTTTTTTATATAATCGTATGAGAGTTGAGATTGATGAAATATTATAAGTGTTTCAACTATATTCGATAAATGTTTATCAAAATTTAATCTGTTCGTATAAAAATTCCGAAACTAAATGTTGAGATTGATGTTTCATTAAAAAAAAAAAAACTTGTAAAAGTAACGCCTGAAAACGTAAGATGTAATATTATTTTTACAAGTAACAAATAAGTAACTATTTTGAAAAATATATATTTTTTATTAAAGTATTGTTTAAAATACATATTGGACTGTATGTCGGATAAGTATTTTTATATAGATTTTTATATAGATGTAAAGTATAATGTCCTCTTTATTGAGTCCTCACGGAGACGATCTTATTTTTATCTTGATTTTCGTTACGTCGTGATATCCTAAATTAATTGTCTAAAAATAAATAGTAGACTGTCTTTTAAGTACGTCCAATGGCTATTATTTTTTTTCTGGACACTGTTCTAGTTCAACGCGAAAAAATAGCAATCAAATTTACATAACCTCTATTTTATTTACGTGTGAAACGTCCCTATGAATTAAAAGTTTTATATAAAAAAAAAAAAAAAGAAAAAAATACAACAAATAATAATAAATACATACTTACAAAAGATACGATTTAAGCGTTGTAATTAATTGATTCATTCGTAATTTCAGGAATACAAACATGTCTTCGCGCAAAACAGCCGGACGCCGTGCGACAACTAAAAAGCGTGCACAACGCGCAACATCAAACGTTTTCGCGATGTTTGATCAAGCTCAGATCGCTGAGTTTAAAGAAGCTTTCAACATGATCGACCAAAATCACGACGGTTTCATTGATAAGGAAGATCTTCACGACATGCTTGCCTCACTGGGTAAGATAGTGAAACTTTACTTATCGCATTATGGGGATTTTTTAAATTTTACGCGCGCCTACAGAGTAATTGATTTTTGTTTTAGGTAAAAACCCGACTGACGAATATTTGGAGGCAATGATGAACGAGGCTCCAGGACCCATCAATTTCACGATGTTTTTAACTTTATTTGGCGAAAGGCTTCAAGGCACCGATCCGGAGGATGTGATTAAAAACGCCTTCGGCTGCTTCGACGAAGAAAATACTGGACACATAAACGAGGAACGTCTGCGCGAATTACTTACGACAATGGGAGACAGGTAATTTACACCAATTTTACATATTAATATTCTTTATTACTTTATGGAAATGTACAAGCAACTCATCATTACCTTCTTGCACATCTAGATTTACGGATGACGATGTGGACGAAATGTATCGGGAAGCACCCATCAAAGGATCGATGTTCGACTACATAGAGTTCACGCGAATTTTAAAGCACGGTGCTAAAGACAAGGACGAACAATGAATTTATGACCGCCCGTTTCTTCTGTTTGCGTAATTGAGGCGTGCTACACGCCTCAATATGGTTGCAACTGTAAAGTTTGAAATATCACTTGTATTTTGTATATCCTCTATTAATGAGAATAACCGAAAATGTAGGATTTATATTATTTTTCTGAACAACTGCCTTACCTCTAGGTCCTAAATGTACAAGCCAACAGAGCCATGTAGGCATTCGCAATATTTATTTGAAACTAAAAAATGTTTACGTACAAACTACGGATAGAGGAAAGTTTAATTCACATTGTAATTACAAATTACAATCGACAAAAAGAAAAATCTCAATATGATGTAATATATATATATTGTATATTATATTAACATATAGTTGTTAAAGAGTTGGCATTTATATTTTAATATAATAATGAATTATACACCAAATACATTCTACTTGATTGTCACATCCAGCGTGAATGAAAATCAACGTTCGATATTTAAGATATTGTAACCGTGATCCACTGCTGTCTGTTGCCACTAGTAAATGAGATAGGAAAAAATAAACATTGACAAACTATCTGGCCCTTGTTCGAATTGACGCGATACGAAGTGCTTTGAAAGTTCAATAAACCTTGTATCTCTGCAACGAATAAATAACAGATCAAAATGTTGATGAAATAAAACAAAAAACCCGCATCGATGTACTCGGTAGGAAAGCGTAAGAAGAAAAGGTAGAATCGACGAAGGGAATTTCGGTAGCTGACAGGCGCGATTATTCTGCGTCTGCGCGCTAGTGTTTATGTACAGTATATACAGAATGAAGTCTCGCGAAGCCGCAGTATCATTTCCAGTGGTGCGAGTGTGGGGTTCGTTTCGTCTCTTGTTCGTTCCTGTCGTTCGCGGTGGTTCTCCCTGTCGCGTCTCTGGCTCGGTGGTTGTTCCATTCGAGTATAAATACCCATTGATTGAACCTGCATGGATACCCGTGACTAACGAAGTGTTCAACGAAGCTGTTCATCGGCTTTCGCCGATCTCCCCGCAAAGAGGACCGAATTTTTGATCGTTCCGATCGGCGGAATGTCGCTCGATCATTCGCTGGTCGTATAACACGATGTGTTTACTGTTTCGGTGAACGTTCGGTGAGCCCCCTCGGTTGGCGTATCCTGTAGCTGGCTGTATCCCGAGCGTGAGTGAACGTCTTAAAATCGAAGCGCGACTCGGGGAAGAGAGATGAGACGGGAGACAGAAGCAGAAGCTGAGGCTGCCAGTCGCGAATTGGGTTACGTCCCGTTCGCCTGGCAACGATATATGACGCAACGGCCACCCTTCGTTGGTATCCGCGATCCTCGTGATCTTTACGTGCCGCTTTAACTGCAACACAGGACTTTGGTGTCGCCGGAGAGTGTGGCGAAGCACGCGAAAACGAAAACGCCAACTACGCTCCATGCGACCAGTTATCCCCGCCCCGTTTGCTCGATTGCGCAGCTAGTTTTGGAGGTTAGCCGATCACGATTAAGAAACTTGAACGAAAGCGACACCCGCAGAGCCAGCCGGATCAGCTGTTTCCCCAGGACGACCTTTCGACTACCCTCTCGGTGAGTCTGTTCTCTCAGCTCGAATCGGGGTTCTATCGCATCCGTCACCATCCCGTTCTGACCCTCGAGCAATTATTTTTTCGTTCGTTTCGCTTCTCGTCGGTCTCGCGAGTTACCCCGATATATTTTTAATGGCGATGAACATAGAACGACGTACATACGTACACATACGTAGTTCCTTTTCTTTCTCTCTATTGTACGTTGCAATTTTCCTGTTTCGGCGTATATTTGAAGCAGAACTTAATAATTTCTAAATTAATAATGGACTGATGATCAACGACGTCGTAGCAAATATGCGTATCCAGCAACACGATCGCCGATGGGGAGATTGTCAAAAGGAAAAAGAAGTTGCTGTCGTTCGCGCGTCTCGTTGTAAGTGGCCTCTTTATTTTTGAAACGATAATTACTAAAGGACGACCATGCTCAATGGCATTCGTTCATGGCTGGGAACCTTGGTCTCTCTCGGCGCTAAAGTACCGTGGCTCGAGAACGCGATTCAGAAACGCAAACGGCGCGGCGAGGTTTTCTTGAACCACGTATAACAAGATAATAATAAGTATACAACCGCTGCATGTACTCGTGGTGTGTAATACGACCCAATGCTCAAACTGGTCGTGTCACTTTTGATGTTGCATAACGGGCTCGTACGACTGCGTTAGAATATTAATATACAAAAGCGTAACGAGTCTTGAAATTAAAACGGATTCGATTCGATACGCCGTTTCGGCGACGAACTTTCACAGGCTGATTTTCAACAGTGAAGTTCTCAAATTTACAAACGATCGTCGTGATTCTTCAGTCGTTCGGTGAAAAAAAAAAACGATTCTTCTAAACGACGATTTAATATAAAAAGTGGAAAGATTATCGACGTTGCTTCACGAGGCAAATTCGAGGCGAAATTTTTTTAACACGCGCAATAAAAATACCCCGTGTGTGCGCAGAGCTGCGAAATGCAGCCATGGAAATTATGATTTTTGTATGTACCCGGCTATCTATCGGCAAATTAGGTTTCTGTCGAAGCGGTATATTGTCAGGCTAATTGCACACGAGCCAGGGACGTTTCTAATATGTAGCTACGCTTTCAAACAGGTTGTTCCAGATACCGATAGCGTAATACGTTAAATCTGTTAGGCGATTTCGTGTTCTGCGTCGCGAATCCTCGTTTTTTTTCGTGTCACGTTGCTCTCCTACAGTGGACACCTAACGCCAACATCTGTTCGATACTGCTAATAGCTTTACAACAAAATTGATCACCTTGTTGCGTAACGTTCTTTGAGGTTTGCCCGACCAGAAGATAACCCAATTCGTTGTGCCTAATACTCTGTAGAATAATACACTGTTTGAGAATGTACGTACGTGATTATACGTTCGACATTGCGAATTAAAAAGCGGAAACGTCGAGACGCCTAGCCAGCGACGTTGATCGCAGAAATGCAAACGTTCAGAATCCTCTTTTGGTGTTTGTCAGATCATGCCGATACACGAAACCTTACACGATGCAACGTCACGTTCCCAGCGATATCGGTGCAATTCTTTCGACAGCCGCGATTATTATGAAATGACCAAGGTATTTCGATTGTAATAAATGTGACGTTCGAATACGTATTATCTGTAGAGTCTGGATGGAGGGTTGATTCTTTCGATACTTAAATGCCACACGATGGCGCGAGGTGACGAGGGAAATGAAAGAAAATATTCCACAAATATTACGATCCAGAGCAGTGGTTCTCAACCTTTCTTTTTGGCACCTCTAAAATCCTATACCGCCTGACGCATAATTCTTATCATTCAAAAAAGTGAATCTTTGAGGAAGCCTAAAAAGACCCATTAATTTCAAGGTTCTAAAAAACATGACACCCGTGAAAAGAAAATTAGAAAGTCAAATTTTCATTTAAAGAAATCGCAAAAAATTCGATGTTAATTAATCAAGTCAAACGACAGATCCAAAGCCTAGAGGATAAAGGAAGCAGGACGAAGAAAAGAAAGACAAAATGATCAAGGTATTTCGATATTCACAAATATTGCCTACAGAGTACTGGAGTAGAAAAAGCAGTGGACTGATTCATTTTGATACTCAGAAGTGCCACAGCCTCGAGGTGGCGGGAAAAAAGAAAGGGAAGAGTGGCGCGCGTTGATCGCCTGGGTGTGGATAGAATTATTATCGAATAGGAACAATTGTATGCGTCAACTGCGCCCAGGTTACACGTGAACAAACAACCGACAATCACTCGTTCAACATTCTCGTTTGATCGCAAGTCCAAACGTGCTGGGAGATGAACGGCAAATAGAATGCCAGCCGATGTGTTCTGTATCGGTAGTCATCGATCCACGAGACGTGTCATGACGTTATCCGTGAAAGTACGAGTCTCTCAAGTGGCTCGTATTTACCGGTGACGATTTTTCGATTCGTGCGGAACAATCGTCGAGAATCGGCCAGATGTCGCGCGTTACCTACCCCCTCCTCGTTAAACGATCGTTTATCGCGTTTATCGCGAGAGCTGCTGGCTCGTTCGCGTCCGATCTAGATCACCGGCTAGAAGTTTACACGATGATTTGAACGGCACTTTTACACGGTTGTTTCCGGTGAAACTGTACGAAACGCGATTAGACGATCGTACGGCTCTCTGTTTTATTCCCCTTTGCATACACGTACACGTACATACATATGCTTGCACCTGTTCGTTCGTTCGTTGCTGAACTTCATTACGGCTTTAATTCCGGTGCTTTGTCGGTCGTCGCGATAACACGAATCGCGCCGCCGTTTTCACGCGAATGTGAATCGACATTTTTTTTTTTTCAAGGGCAGCCGACATTCCTCACGCTGATTCTTTATGAAAAGAATTAACCTAGATTATAAATTTATAAATATATAATAATAATAATAGATATATCTATTATATTATATTATATCAATATTATAATATTATAATAGATATATAATAATAAATTATTATAGATTATTACAAGTATATAACAATGTAGATACAGGTTACATAAACGCAAGTATATGAATGAATCGGGGAAATAATTTCTTTCGAGGCACAACCTGACTGTCCGAGTCGACTTACATACGTTAGTAACTCGGACTAGGTTAGGTTTACGAACGCGTTCTCCAAAATACGTTGGACCAACGATCGGTCCAACAGTGATTTCAATCTCTCGCGAGCCAAAATATATCCGGGTCAGCCGCTCTTAGAGAGCGAGTAGGTTAAAGCTTCTTGCTGTGTCACGAGGCCGTCTAGACAACATTAGGCGAACGCCGAAAGAGCCTGACCTGCCTACCCGTGTGTGGCGTGTACGCCAGTATATAACAGATGTACACATATCCTGGCATTGGTGATTTCCTCCCCCGATGAAACGAGCGGTGGCAATAAAATGCGGAGAGCTGGCGAGCAAGAGGGTGCTCTCCGTTACGATAGCGAAAGAAAGCGGCGGCGGTACGGCGGCGAGGGAATTATGGGAGAAGCCTAGCCTCCAGTAGAATGAACGACGCCGATTACAGCGGGGTTAGGTTTCGCTACGCGCAGGCGTCGTATCGATTTCTTCCTTTGCCTTTACCTTTGCCTTTGCTTTTGCCTTTGCCTTTACCTCTGGCCTCTGTTATATATGTGCGTATACGCGCAAAACGGTCAACCTTATCGCTTACCGATCGTTTCTTCTCCCCATCGAGAGAGAGAGAGAGCCGTTCAAGTTTTGTTCATTGCATTCTTTTTTTTTTTTTTTTATTTAAGAATTTGGAAACCTCGTCTGAGGTTTATTACAGCTACATCTGTAGAGTCAGTTAAACCAACAGAGAAAACGACAATGTAAGTTTTATACAGGGTGGTCACTGAAAGACTGAATGATATGAAACAAAAATAACTTTTGCAAACGCACGTTTTTTTTTTTAATTTTTTATTATTTTATTCGGAACCAAAATATAGTACCAAAGAGAAATATTGTAGAGGCAGTGTGCAAATGTCATTCTCTATTAGTCTAATTAGTCTATGTGTAGTATAAAGTTAGGTTAAGGCATGCAATACTAGACGTAAGAGAAAATAATAAGGGAAAACTTGACAACCAACGGGATTAAAACGGAAAACAAAATGTAAAGAATAATGTAAGGCACTGAAGTCTATTTCTAGGCTGAAAGGCTGAAATAAAGATTCATTCATTCATTCATATTATTTTATTTGGAGATGTAATTAATGGATTTTTTCAGTATTTTTTTTCTATAATCAACAGATGAACAAGTTGTGACTTTTTCAAACTCTGTAGTTTTTCAGTGGCCTCTGTATATTAAGGTTAGTCTCTAAGGAAAGTGTAGACATAATTTGTATTTGCTGAGATTCTTGATAAGTTTAAAATCCTTTTGGGGATCGTAGAGACTGCTTTTGCCACAGTGTATGGATCGAGTTTATGGCCACATTTACATCCAGAGTCGCAAGCAATATCGATACGGAACAAGGAAGCTTATTGCATCCGGTGTTGTTGTTGTTGTTGTTGTTGTTGTTCGAACAGTTAGCGGTCACGGACGAAATTAGAGCGTTAACGTCATGCATGTGTAAAGAATAGTACATAGAAGTCACACGGAAGGAGAAATACATATATAAAACAGACGCAAGAAATCCTTGGAACTTCGTGGTTCCTGGAAGAAACAAAATTGCAGTCTGTGGATAATGAACGACGCTCGGCAGTAAAGACCGATTGTAAACGATCAGTTCGACGCAACGAGTTGCATTTTATAATTGTATTATTCACGCGTGACACATTGCACGACTTGTAGGGAATTTTATTCTTGGAAACTGCGCATAGACGACTCGTCACAAACCTTACAGCTCCCAGCTGTCGAAAGATAGTCCGATCATCATCGCGAGGGATGCAACGAGCGTGATTCGACCGAGCTACGCGACCGTTTTAGTGCCAGGGGCTATTTAAAAAACCGCGATAGCACTTCCTTGACGTAACAAGCGACAAAACGCCAAGCAACGCAATAAAAGTGGGTGAAGTAAAAATTGTCTATCCATGCACGTGGTTTAAGCTTAATTGAAAAGAAAGGGGGATTAGGAGAGGCTTCAGGACGTGCATTGTAAATTAAACTTGACAATGACCAAACGTTATTATAGCACTATTCGACGTGAAATCTGAACAGCGCGATCGCGCTGCATGGCACTGAAACGGTTAAGAAATAATCCTAACCTCAAAGGTTACTTTTTTTTTTGCGTTTCTAGTACTTAAAAGAACAGAAAGCAACATATACTTTGGACTTTTTATGAAATCGCGTTCCGTTGAGTCTTATTAGCCGCCAGATTAATTCTGAATGTATTAAGAACGAATGATTTAATCGGTTTAGTGTCAGGGATTATTTGAAAAACCGCTTCCTTAACTACGTAGAAGTGGATACATAAAAGTAAAAAACTGTTTATTTATGCACGTAATTCAGATTCAGACGCTAGAACTACCGACGACTAAAGCATAAAATTTCCATCAGAAACATTAAAGTAGAAAAATGGAAAAGCTTCGTAAAACAATATTCACAAATTACACAAGCTTTTATTTGCACGTTTTTTGAAAGATCGTTTGAATTTTTAAAAATACATTATTTTATGCCTGTAAAATTTCTGACAAAAATTATAAATTGGTCATTTCGACCACTTTGGTAGTGTCTAACTGAAGTAAGAAAGAAATTAGAAAAGGAAGCTTCGATATGACTAACGATGCATTGTAAATTGAGCAACGCTGACCAAACGCTCTGGCACTGTTCGACGCGAAATCTATTTCATTCCAAGAAACGATGAGAATAGCAACAGACGCTAACTTCTTGCGCTGGAATATGACGTACCACGCTTGTCGATAATATTTGGCCCAAAATTGCAATAATTTCTCAGTTTTAGGTATATTGAGATATAAACCCAGGCAAAACAAATAAAAAATTTATTATTCCTTAATAATTTCTGTCTAATAATATACCGACCGAATTCAAAAAGAAAACGAATTATTGTATACGGTTTGGTCACTCGTTATGGTCCGCAATTGGTTAACCTCTTGCACTGGAATATGACGTGCCACGCTTGTCGATAATATTTGGCCCAAAATTGCAATAATTTCTCAGTTTTAGGTATATTGAGATATAAACCCAGGCAAAACAAATAAAAAATTTATTATTCCTTAATAATTTCTGTCTAATAATATACCGACGAATTCAAAAAGTAGATGAATTATTGCATACAGTTTGGTCACTCGTTATCCGTTGGTCCGCGAATCAGTTGCTAGCGCAAAAGGTTAATTGGAGAAAAGTTGGGACTACTGTAGACGTGTTCGAATCGATGAAACAGCGAGCGGTCGACAATTTTCTTTTCTTCGATTGCGTTTCGTTCTATATCAACAGTTAATCGGTAACGCAGTCGAATCTCCGTGAAGGCATGTGCCTTCGTCGGTAATATACCTTCCGGTTGGTTAATCGCAGAGGGCAGATTGCTCGTAAATCGTGCATAGGCCGCACCTGCCCGCTTTTCGAAGGTGCAGTGTGACAATGAAATTCGATAGTCTCGGGGCAACTTGTACCTCTATTGGTTCGGCGGGGCGCGTTCACGGGTCAGCGGCGGTGCGACAATGCCGAAAGCCGGACAGGGATAGTGTCGACGAAGACGGGGGGGAAAGTGGAAGGAAGGGTCGCGGCCGAGGGAAAGTGTGTAGCGATCTTTGTGTTAAGTGCTTGAAATTCGATGCATCCTGCCCATCCTGTGTCTCTCGTCTCGCGTCTCGGAGACGACGCGGATGTGTCGTTGTCCTCGTTATTGTTGTTGTTGTTGTTGTGTTGTTAATTGACAATCCACGATGCAACAGAATCTTCTCGATAAATCGAAGTCGATTGGTTCGTTTTTTCTCTTGTTCTTTGGCGATGGCACTTCGTCGCGGATAAGATCCCAAAGGTTCGTCATAATTCTGTGGCGCGGCGCGGAACGAGCTCGCGGAATCACGAGGAACGTTAGGCCGCGGTCAAAATTAGATTGAAAAGCGAGTAGCGCGACGTGCACGCGGATGACGCGCGTTACATAAGCCCCACGTAGACGGAAGCGAGCCACGACGTGGTACGACGAGGAGTAATCGTGTACGAAACGATTCCGATGGCTCCGATAATAAAAGAGAACAAAGGAACAAGGGGGAATGGCACTTGAGGCGCACGGTAGCGTCGTTAAAATGAGAGTCGAGCGCGGCGGAAGGTATCTCCGTTAATAACTCGAGAAAAAATGAGAGAGAAAGAGATAGATATATATATGTATATGTAGAGAGAGAGAGAGAGAATAAAAATAAAGGGGAGCGTTTCGAAAGAATAGAACGCTCTATTGGTATTAGCTGTATAATAAATATACGTATATATATATATATATATATATATATAAACGAATTTGAAACGCGGACGTCCATCATTTGCCAGCACGTTCTAATTCTGGCGAATGACTTAACTCCACGGCGATGTATGTTACATTGGTGTACCTACGTGGGTGCACGCTGTGTGTACCCATTTTGCGTCGTACCTCGGCGTTCACCGTTTTCATCGTGCCGCCGTCTGTATCGATCAAAATGTTTGCCCTTGGACGAGAAAGATCGGCCGCCTGAGCGTGTATACACGCTAGATCCGGGCCTCCTTTGCTCCTCCTCCCGGTCAAACGTTTTCGACGTTTACGGGCATCTTTTCTCACTTTTGTCTTTCGTTGAAAAGAAACGAAACGAAACGAAACGAAACGAAATTTTCCTACGCGTTGCATTTCCTGAAAATGCAAATCGTGTACGCGGCGCGTGGAATTCGAGAGGCGAACGCGGCGTCGCGCGGAACAATTCCAAAGAGATTTCGCGGCCGTTTCCTCGGAGCGGAGCTGCATCCAGAGTATAGATAGAACCGTAGCCATGGGAAGCATGCGGGTACCGTACGCTTCCGCAACCGTAAATTAGGCGTCGCGAGAGAACTGAATTAACACGTTTACCACGGGCGTCACTTATGTACACGGTGTTCACGGATTTACTGTCCAACGTTTTTATTTTTTTTTTTTTTTTTCTTCTTCGATGCTGACGCAACGAACACTTATTATACTGGTTTTTGTTTTTTTTTTTTTCTTTTTTTTTTGTATTTTACACAATGTAAATTTTTTTTTTAGTCTTGCCGTTCTTTGAGAACCGAAGGTGACCTTCAGTTTTTTATACGGAACGTTATATTTTCGTTGTACGAAAGCGAGTTCAGTAATGTGCCATTCAATGACGAAGGTCGTGAACGAAAGAAACGGCGAAGTTGCGTGTAAGAAATACATTGTAGAAGTTTTATAAATGATTGTAATTAAAGAATTATTATAAGTCGAAAGAAATAGTTCAGACATTGCGTATCGATACTGAGATTCACAATTTATGCTCAGTATGAATATTTCAGATTCTACGTTTTTACAAGTTAAGTGTATACTTGACTTTGGTTGATTGAACGGAAATATTATACGTAAATGAAGAATATTAACAGTCGTGTCGAAATATTCTGAAAAGTGCGAATCATTGCATTGAACTAAATTAATGCTTCTGTCCAAACAGGAATTAATGTTAACTTTGATAGGAGTTGAGAGACTTGTAAAAGATGAAAGTTTGAAATCAGTCGTATCGTTGAGCGTCGAAATAGTAAAGTTATTTATACAATTATTTACTATAAAACTTCTATAAACCATATTCTCTTATATTCTATAAACTATCTAATACTATAAACTATAAAATAATCTATAACTAATAATTATTCTCTTATATAACTAATAAATATTCTCTTATATACTATAAACTATCTAATACTATAAACTATAAAATAACGTATTACACTCAACTATCATCTCAAACACTGTCCTACGGAAATATTAAATATAAATATAAACAATAAATATTAAATATATATAAATAATATTAAATATGTATAAATATAATATAAATATTTTTAAATATATATAAATATAATATAAATAATATTATAATATATATAAATATAATATAAATAATATTAAATATAAATATAACATACAATATACATAAAATATATAATATAAATGACATTAAATCGCTCGAGTAATCACGACTATTCGATCTCGACTGTTCGATACGTTATAATACGCCATACGGAAAAAGAAGAGTACGCTCTAGTCCTAGAAAAACTCGTTTCAAGGAAATTAACTTCCGTTTGCAACTCGAAATAACATTTGTTCCAGTTCCCCCTCTCTTTTTTTTTTTTTTTTTTTTTTTTTTTTTTTTTTTTCTTCCGACAGATTTCTCTCTGAATTGAGTACAAATGTTGACGTCGCGTGTCGTTCAATCCCAGTAGTAAAAAGGTTCGAAAGTTCGGCGTTTCATTCTTTATTTACGACGTCCACGATGGTTCGCGTAGTTTATCAACGATCGGCAAACTTGCCAAAGCGGCCAAACTGCTTTCCTCCCTTCATCGAGGAGCGATAGCAACCTGCAATTTGTACTTTTACGAGTTACCACGTAATTACGTTCCCCTCGTGAGTTTTTTGCAAACGTTTCCCTCCCAATTTTCTTCCACGATTCGTGAATGGGCTCTCGGCCGCGCTCGCTGCCCCGCTGTTCCGTTACGCGTTGCCATCGCGATGACTCGAGCCGGTTTAACGCATCTTCCACGTACGAGTTACAAACTGTGTCCAACTGACCGCTGTGTACACCACGTACATAGGTATCTATACTGTTCTAACGTATAGCCACGTTCGCAAGCGTGATTCACGCACGCGACGCACGACAGCTGTTGGCGGTGGGACACGATACACGCCTTGGTGGTATTGCCGGCTTGAATGATCGAGTACCACGCGCCTACCTTTCGAGCAATATCGTAGCGTGCTCTCTATTCAACGCACGTACTTGTTGTTCGATTAATTCACCGTCTCGGTGTCGTTTCTTCTCGCGTTTGATTGAAATCGATCGTCGATAAAGAAGGGAAGAGAAAGAGAAGAAAGAGAGAAACCAAATTCATCAGCTAACCCTAATCCAATGGTGGATGTCTGTTAAGAGAAAAGAGGCGCCTTAATCGAATGAAAAAAGGGTTTTTGCGAGCAGCTCGAAGCGTGGTTCGCGGCAGCTGATAATGAGTTTATTGGATTACCTCACTGCGTGGCGCATCGTTGCAACTTGACCCGTTCAATTCCGACGGTTGACTTTACGCGCCCACGCTCGCAACCCTAACCGTGTAACGCACTTTGTCCGCATTCCGAATTATTGGGACCCGAGCCCGGAATTTCGACTCGTTCTCGCCTCCTTCGTTCCACGTACGCCGAACGAAAACGTGAGAGGAAAGAAGAAACATATGTGAGAAACGACGGTACGATTGAAAGAAAAATAAGACAAAAAAAAAGAAAAAACGAACAGCATAGACTGCGACAAAATGATCGACGAATTTCGACTCGATTCGAGTTTGAAACGAAGTCGTCTCGATTGAAAAAAAAACAGTTACGTAAGCATTTCGCGTTTTATTATAACTTTGTTTCACGGATTCAACAAGTCCGCCACGAGTTGAATGCAGCGAATCGAGCGTTTCCCAACGAAACACACGGATTTTGTACTCCAAGTTAGCTCTTATGGAACATATCTAAATTAATACCATCCTTTTGCAAATCATATATGCAAATTTATTTTATTACGCTATTATAATGAAAATAAAATCCTACGTTATCCTACGTTATATTAAAATCCTACGTTATATTAAAATCCTAAGTTATAACTCGTGAAGAGATGAAAATTTTATTGCGCGCATGTAACAGAACAAAAAAAAAAACATAAAATGACGTAAAATTAACATAAAATATTTATTTAAAGGTAACTAAAAATAATACTAACTAAATTTATTTAAAGGTAACTAAAAATATACTATACTATACTATATTAGTAAATATACTATACTAGTAAATATACTCTACTATACTCTACTATACTATACTAGCAAATATACTCTACTATACTATATTATACTAGTAAATATACTCTACTATACTGTACTAACTATAACACTTTAATATTAACTGAAGTAGTACTAAATAGTAACTAAAAGTAATACTAAAAGTAACACACATATGTATGTAGATTCCTCATTAATGATTCGTCTAGTTTTATATACATATATACATACTCGTGTAATAATTATGACAACCTGTATGACTGATGATTGCAACAAAATGATAACATCCATTAAATGTTTATGGTTTGAAGGATCAGCTAAAATGTCTCTTGCATAGATTTTAATCTTTGAAGAAACTCCTTCATCATTGGACATAACCTAACCTAATCTCTTTTTTTTCGTGGAGAAAAATCTTCATAGACATCTCACTCCTCTTGGAGGGAGGAACAAGATAGTGTCGGATTCTTACCGGCTAAAAACCTCCACCTCAGTGCACCAAGAGGGGAGCCCAGGAACTCTTATCGAATACTTCCGGTCTCCCCTCGGAACCTAACCTAACTTAACCTAAACCTGAGATACACACACACAAGATGAATTTTATTTGCAAAAGAGTGAATTTGACTTGCAACGCGATAAATATGATCTAAATCTGCAAAAGGGTCTAATTTACAGTCTAAGAAGGTGAATGTGATCTGCAAAAGGGTTAATTTGCAATGCAAAAAGCTGTACCTAACCTAACTGACGAGATGAATTTCATTTGCAATAAGATAAATATAATCTGTAGAAGGATTAATTTACATTCTAAGAAGATGAATATGATCTGCAAAAGGATTAATTTGCAGTGCAAGACCTGTATCGCTCATTTATGTACAAAACGTTGTACCTAACCTAACTTAAACGACGAATTTCATGTATAAAAGAGTAAATTCGACTTGCAATAAGATAAATATGATATCTGCCAAAGGGTTAATTTGCAATGCAACAACTGCTTTCTGCGAAATAAGTCGGCCATTTCGCGTTTTCGCGGAGGAGAGTAAAAGGAAAAAGGGGTGGAAAGCAGGCGAAGGGTAAAACGGCGCGATGGAACGGCACCCTGCTGTCATGAGAAGAAAGGACCCCGGAGGGCTTGATTACGCGAACGGGGGTGGGTCAGTTAGCTAGAATGTCGCGTGCACGCGTCATTACGCTACACCACGATACGACGCCCCGTTATACGAGTTCATATGCATGCACGAGTGTAATCGCGATTTGCATACCCTCTTGGCAGCTGGCCTTTCGCCTTCTATATAACACCGCATTTCCTCGCGTTTCTTGCAACGCTGAAAAAACGTTTCGTACAAAGTGCAGGCACGCGTGAAACGTTTAGCCACTCCGTGACCAAGGAGGGAGGGGGGACGACGACGATTATTACAACTCCGACGTTGGATGCTATCCGAACGTGAAAATGATGGAAGAACAGAGAAGGAAAGGGTGATCGATGCAACGCGTGGCTGCTAGCGTGTAGGCGTGCTTGTTCCGTGTTTGTTTCAACGAAAATGGGAATACCCACGCGTTGGATGATCGATCCCCCATCGAAAATAAAAAACTCTGGCGAAGAAGTGGAAACGAAGGGGTTCCACCCGGAAGGGGTGACAAGAGCCCGAGGTAACGAGGGTCGAGTCGATTTTCGCGATAATGATACATACGAGTGAGAGAAGGGGGGTGGGGGACGTGTCTCTAGTCGGGCGCGCCCGTCTTCCTGGTTATAATGCCAACGGACAACGTCGGAAAGCGTAGACGTTCGCTGCTGGCACCCAACCAGCTGCCAGAACCCGTACGGGTTCATCCGTGGAGGTCGACCTCGCGACACGGTACATTGCGCCGAGCAGACGGCCCTGCACGGCAGATATCTCGCAATTGCACGGCAATTCCGCTGCCGGGGTGGAGTGTTGAAACTTCAAGTCGTGCGGCAAACGAGCCATTGTCTAGGAGATCTCGTAATTTTTTAACAACGCGGCTGTGAGACTTTGACGACCCGATTTAATTCGAACACGAAGACAAAATGTACGTACTGTATCGTAAGAAAGAATGAATAGCCTGAACTTGTCACCAGTTTTTCTTTCATTGTATTGTATTGAGTGGAAAATTTTTCCAAAAAACAGGAGAAACGCGTACTGCGTACATATTTCAGTAATTTGTAGATATATAAAATTTTTTAGATATTTGTAGATATATAAAATTTTAATTGTAGGTATTTTTGAGTAATTTGTAGATATTTGTAGATAGTAGTAATTTGTAGATATATAAAATTTTCAAAAAACAGGAGAAAGGTGTACTGCGTACATATTTCAGTAATTTGTAGATATATAAAATTTTTTAGATATTTGTAGATATATAAAATTTTAATTGTAGGTATTTTTGAGTAATTTGTAGATATTTGTAGATAGTAGTAGTTTGTAGATATATAAAATTTTCAAAAAACAGGAGAAAGGTGTACTGCGTACATATTTCAGTAATTTTTAGATATATTTTGATATGTAGAATACGTAGAAATTCAGTGTTCTGTAATGAAAATATAATACAAATTGTGTGAGAAAGGGAAACTCTCAAAAAAATCTCAAAAATGTGTATATTATTGGAATAACGACAGAAATGTAGACTAATTGTTTCGTCCAGTATTTGATGGTATTGATGGTATTTGAAACAATCAATGTTCTGATGACACTGATTAGGAAAAGTGCGTATATACGCTAATGATGCAAATGGAATAAATCAAACAATTCGCTATTACATATTCGCTAGACAATCGAGATACCACGAGAACTTGGATCTTGAGCTTTCTTATTCGTGCGTACTCGTCACGAAAAGCTGGCTTCTTTTTGTTTCTGTTTCACGACGAGTAGTATACTCGTAAAATTTGCATTTGCTGTTGAAGTAAAAATTTAGGTGAAACGAAAAACAAATATTCGCGATTTTCGCAAATTTTGGAATATTTTGGGATAATTTTTTATGAAGTGACACAATGAAATAATAATAATAATAATAATAATAATAATAATAATAATAATAATAATAATAACTTCATAACAGATATTTATAACAAAATATAATATGAAAAAAGAGGAGCAGCCAGGAAATTTGGTCGTTTTATTTCAATTATATAGTAAACGCGCTTACTCTGCTTATACTCGAATATATATTATATATTATACGAGAATAATTAAGTATATACATAATTAAGAATAAGTATATATTATACGAGAATAATTAAGCGCGCAACTGCACGTTCTCGAAACAAAATGAAACGTTTCGAGCGTTAGGCAGTTCTCGCAAGTGCCTCGATGCGACCGGCCACTCGTCCTCACGAGAAATAGTGGAAGTATCGAGTTTCCCATAGGTACTCTTATTGTTGGAACTTGTAAGATCTATGTACCTCAGAAGGTATAGCGAAATGGCCCGAGCGATATTCAGAACGTCCAACGAGACACGAGTCGATTTTCAGTCGAGTCTCCTCCGCTCTCCTGCTCGAAAAGAGCGTTTCTCCGCGGCCTAAATCTGTGCTCGAGACAATCCTCCGTTCTTCGTAACATAAACCGGGAGAACTGTACCCTCCTTGGAAATTAAACGAAAATCGCGTCGCGTCGTGAGGCCTGTTGTATCCCTCGACGAATCTCGTTCTCTCTCTCCCCCCCTCTCTCTCTGTGTATGTTACATTAGCGATCGTTTTCCCTCTTAGAGGGGAGGGGTGCGCGCGAGAGTCGCGCCACCGTGCGCGTTTCACGACAAAAAGGCTCACTCGAAAAGCTTCTTTTTTACGAAGGCCAATCTCGCTAGGTTAAAGAAAGATTGCTCGCTGTCAGATCGACGACTTTCAAAAGTTTGCTTTACCACATAGTGTAATAGCGGTAATGCCCACTTACGAGTCTTTCGCTATCCCCACCAATTCTTGGAATTGGGACTCTATCCCCACTCGACGTTATTTTACCGTGCGGCCGTGTGAAATATGATACAAAACAAGCGATATTTGACACCGTATTCCGGTATCTTACGATTGTTCCGGACATACATCGGTCAAAGTTAGGCAAATTTTGTATTAAATGATAAATATATTATTAAATATATTAAATAACAAATATATCATTAAATATATCAAATAACAAATATATCATTAAATATATTAAATAACAAATATATCATTAAATATATCAAATAACAAATATATCATTAAATATATTAAATAACAAACATATTAAATATATATCAAATAACAAATACATATCCAATTTATATGTATTAATATTATAAAATCATACTATAGTGTTGTAGGAATTTCAATAAATTTTATCAATTACAATTACATTTAGATTAATTACAATCATTTGACAACTATTGCTTTATTATAATTTATTGCTTTATTTAGTTTAAAAGTATGTATGTATTAAGTCTAAAATGCAATTGAATTTTAATTGCAAGTCAGTTTAAATGAAACGTTAAAATAACAATTCCAAGAATTGGTGGGGATAGTGACGGACGCTAAAATGGGGAGAAGTGAAGACGCTCGAAGTGGAGACTACTGTATTTTTATTGGGTCGAGTAAAAAGTAATTTCGTATTCGTCACAGATAGAAATCACGCAGAAGTTCTACGGTTCTACGAGAATTATGATTTTACGTGAAAAATGTATACATATTTGGTTTAATAAATTTAAATTATTTAAAATCATTTAAAATATGAAAATGCAATTTTCGTAATTCATTTCTGTACTAAAAAATAAAACAACTCAATGTATGTACATTGTACCTACGGAGCAAGCGAATGTGACACGACGCGACGTGGCAAGTGACCGTACCGACGAACTTGTATATTGGAAATAATTAATAAGCACATCGGTGGGTACAACGATCGATAGTTGTACGATGTCGAAAACTCGCATGTTAACGGGGCAACAAACAACACAGTTTGCCTTGTAATTCGACAATCTTGTTATTTTATAGGTAGTAGCTAATTTCGCAGGTAACAATTGTTGAACATCGGTACCGTTGCTTTTCATGCGATGGAGAAGTCATTTCGTTACCTAAATCAGTGAGAAATCGTAACAAGTACAGCCAATTTTGTAGATGGTAATTAATTTTATATATAGGTGACAATTGTTGACTCGTCGAATATCGGTATGTTGTTTTTCACACGATAGAAGTCATTTTATTGCCTAAACGAATGAGAAATGTGATTAGTGAGTACAGTCAATTTTGTAGGTAGTAACTAATACATATTACCTATAATATAGTACTAACTAATTATTAAATCGTATATATCTATAATGTACTAATTAATTACTAAATAATTAATCGTATATACTTATAATATACTAACTAATTAATCGTATATACCTATAATATATTAACTAATTAAACCTAACCTATAATATACTAACTAATTAACTGCATACATCTATAATATATTAATTAATTGAACCTAATCTAAACCTAACCTATAATATACTAACTAATTAATCGTATGTACCTATAACATATTAACTAATTAATATAATATATTAACTAATTAAATCTAACCTATAATATACTAACTAATTAATCGTACGTACCTATAATATACTAACTAATTACTAATTAATTAATCCTACAATACCTACAATATACTGACTAATTACTAACTAATTATAAAATTGTCGAATATCCGTATATTGTTTTTTACACGACAGAGAAGTCATTATTTCATTACCGTTACGAACGAGTGAGAAATCTTGTCCGTTTGCATGCGTGGACGAAGGGGGGGAAAAAAAATGAACGGGATATCACGGTCGATGCGATCTGTCGTCTATCGAGCGGACTCGAGGCGAGAAGAAAAGATCGGGCGAGTCTCACCACGAAGAGAACGATATCAAATGTCTAATCATCCGAGGCCTCCGTCGTTTCGTCTTGCTTCGGCTCGCGTCCGACGAACGAACCGTCGTGTGTATCGCGTGGACAAAACGTATGCAATGCCACTACGTAAAGACAGACAGAGAGGATTAGACGTGCGTCGCGTTTGCAACGAGAGACACACGCGGCGGTCTTAAGAGAGATCAACCGGCGATATGAACGGACATCCAAGGATCCTTGCGCTCGCGTTACCGTTCGCTCGCTACTACAGTTACGTTAATATCCGTGACAGAGACGCGTCGAGCGTGGAAAAAAAAAAAAAAGAAAAGAACCGAGAAAAGAGACACTCGACTCTACTCGACTCGGGCTTTGCTTTGCTTTGCTCGACTTGGCTGGGATCGTCGCTCGACCGAGGAAAAAAGGAGAAAAGAAGAGGAGAATGACGGACGGAAATTTTAACCGATTATTACGTGCTTCCTTCCTTCTCTCATTCTGCAGAAGAGATCTGCTCTCTAGGCTCTATTAGTCAGGTAATCGTCGTCGTCTTCTCTCTCTCCCTCTCTCTCTCTCTCTCTCTTTCTCTCTCCTGTTCCCAGTCCGTGCGCCATTAGAAGCAACACGCGTGGACGGATGTTACCGCTCGAGTTCCGTTACCTTTCCCCCTTCTCGCCGTCACGATCCGGATCGTCGCGGTCGTGACAGGCCTCAGCGCGAGTCCGCTTCCTTTTTCTTCCAGCATCCGCGTCTCCGAGCGATGCACAAGTTGTCGGATTGTTTCTTGCGTTCGGCGACTTTGGAGAAGAGGTAGATTGGTCGTTGAAGGAGCAACGACAGCGACAGCGATTCAAAATCAGTTAATAGTAGTCGCGACTGCAACAACGAATAAATGGACCGGAAACGACGGCACCGATCAAATTGAAAGATCGCCGGGGCTTTCTTCCCACCTGGAGAAACAAGAGGGGGCGTAATTTCGCTGAAGGAACAAAAGAAGAGACGAGCAGGCTTGAAAATTTATCGTCGACCTAACACCGAGCGGATCTTTGAGGGCGAATCGCTCGTCAGACGTATACTTAGTGTACGAAGCATACATTCCCACAAGTCGTGAGAATTCATTCATTTCGCCACCCGTATTTTAGCGTACGAGAATGCAATGACACTTTCATTAATATTCGGACGCTAAACTGTTGTAATTTTGTTTGAAAGGAATTTTACGCGATAACGGTCTTGGACTGGTCTCGAAACTTGTGTGGCCTCTGCTTTTAAAATACGTTGTTCATTTTATTTTGCGATGCTTTTAGACTATATAGCGGATAGCAGAAACTGGAGGCTGAATGTAAATTTAATTGTTATATAATTAAATATAGAAATAGTAATTGTTATTATATAACTAATAGAAATAATAATGTAACTAATTGTAGAATTATAATTATAAATTATCATCAGTAAAAAAAGGAGAAACTTTTTTTCATAACTGAATTTTACAATTTTGGAAGATTGAGATCTCCTGTTAGATCAGCAACTCTTTGAAACTTGCTGTGTGACTCTTTTTCGCCCATTTATCGAACTTTGGACATAACGACATAAAATGAATTCTTGAATTTTCGTCGCGTAGAGCCCGATGTTGAATAAAATGGCGAGAAAGAATCGTACATCGAGTTTTACAAATTCTGAAGAGGGGGGCTTCAATCTTCAAATTTATTATTTGGAAGAAAAATTTTCCATGCCTCTGCGCGTATTATGAGAATTTATAGTATGTTCGAGAAGAAAAGTCTCTTCATTTATTCATCCGCTATGTATGTATGATGTAAGAACATGTTGGAACAGACCTGTCCAACTTCCTCTGCATGAATCACACGTGTTTAGCACCTCATAAGCTGCTTTTCCCCCTCTTCTTTTCTTCTTTTGCTCCAACGTGCAAACTAATCGCTATTACGTATATTTGGTTTGATTCTTTAACTTTGTCAATTTGTGAAGAAGTTCCTTTTTTTTACATACGTGAGTTAGTGGCCATTCATTTCTATGACTCATGCAATTAATTATTACCTTATTTGTTTTGTTTGATAAAGTTAGTATGAAAGTGCTTTTATTTTTGATTATAAAATTACGGGTGACGATAGGGCTCGTGTAGCGGAGGAGAGAGAATAAGAAGTAGATATGGAGGGGGGGACCACTTCCCCACGATTGGCTCGCGAGCCGCCAGTTCGGCAAGTTTATTTTAGAATAAAACGAACGACGCATTTTGACAATAGAGGCTTTAAGTTTTAAAATTACTTAAGAAATCGTACAATAATACAACACAAATTCAATAACATAATAATATAATATAATGATACAATAATACAATGCAAATGCAATAATGTAGTACAGACACAATAATACAATATTACAATACAAATGCAATAATACTATACATATTCAGTAATATAATAATACAATAATACAATACAGATGCAATAATATAATACAGACACAATAATACACTATTACAATAATGCAATGATACAATACAAATTCAATAATATAATAATATAATACAATACAAATGCAATAATGTAATACAGATACAATAATACAATATTACAATACAAATACAATAATGCAATAATACTATACAAATTCAGTACTATAATAATACATTAATATAATAATACGATAGTACAATACACATGCAATAATATAATACAGACACAGTAATACACTATTACAATAATGCAATGATACAATACAAATTCAATAATATAATACAATACAGATGCAATAATGTAATACAGATACAATAATACAATATTACAATACAAATACAATAATGCAATAATATTATACAAATTCAGTAATATAATAATACATTAATATAATAATACAATAGTACAATACAGATGCAATAATATAATACAGACACAGTAATACACTATTATAATAATGCAATGATACAATACAAATTCAATAATATAATACAATACAGATGCAATAATGTAATACAGATACAATAATACAATATTACAATACAAATACAATAATGCAATAATATTATACAAATTCAGTAATATAATAATACATTAATATAATAATACAATAGTACAATACAGATGCAATAATATAATACAGACACAGTAATACACTATTACAATAATGCAATGATACAATACAATAATATAATAATATAATAATACAATAATACAAAATTATAATGATAATTATAATAATAATACAAAGTTATAACAATAGAAAATATTTAAGTGTCCGAATATCAAGGAAAGTCACTGTATTATTATTATTATTATTATTATTATTATTATTATTATTATTATTATTATTATTATTATTATTATTATTTTATTTTCTTATTAACGACACGAGACTTAACCGCAAGGTTACATTTAAACCTGAACATTAAGATAGAGCGTCCATCTTTCAACTTTATCCTCGTAAGACATTCCCGCCGCAAATTTCGCTATATATACGGAAATAGTCGGGCAAGTGCTACATTTATATGACAGTACATCTTTTATTTTCGCTTTCGGTGCGTCGTGGGCTGCCTTCGATGTTTAAGGTGGTGCGGAACTGTCGGCGGCAGGAAGTCACGGTAGCGGAAATCTCGTACGATGTAACGTTAGAAGTTCGTGGACGGAAATAAACATTTTTCGAGCCCAGGTTCTATCGCCTGAGCAAAGAGCGATCGCTTAATGGAAAGGGAAACGAAGATGCACGAGCTTTTCAGGGCTCGGTGTTGTTTCGCCCATTTTGCAATTAAAATGAGCATTGAACGTATCGTTGCGCTGGTAATAACGTGTTCGTTCTGCGCAAAACTGGATGGTTTACGTCACGTCGATCGGGCGATCAGGCGTGGACTGTTGCAAATTTTTCGCATGGCCGATCATCCTAATTACGATCGAAACGATCGTGAATAGACGTTCGAATCTGAATCTGGAACATACGATGATGGCATGATTTTACGTTCTTCCATCCTGGCGAGCTTAACACGCCAAGTAAACACGAACGCGAGAGATAAAACGTTAACGTCTGCGTCGTTAACGTTAACGGCAACAAGCTCTCCCTTCCCCTCCCTGTTCGTGTTGTTCACGGTTTACGACAATTTCATTGGAGTTACGCAAGCGTCGCGTGTTCCTACCGAACTGCGAAACAAATGTTATGCTAATGCGATTCACAGTCGATGACCAATGCTGTTTGAACGAATTATTCACGTATGTCCTTCTGTTATATACAAAAAGAAAAAGAAATTCTTCACGTTACGCAGAAGAAAAAAAAAAGAAACAGAAAAGAAAATTACTCGAATATTAAGCTATAAAGCTATAGCTAATTTATTAAGCTAAACTGTAGCTTAATTTATTAAGTTATATTTAGTTTAGCTATATTTTAAATATATTTTAAATATTTAAATGTATTTATATTTCATTTAGTTTAGTTATATTTAGTTTAGCTATATTTTAAATATTTAAATATATTTATATTTTATTTAGTTTAACTTTACTTAGTTTAGCTATATTTTAAATATATTTTAAATATTTAAATGTATTTATATTTTATTTAGTTTAGTTATATTTAGTTTAGCTTTACTTAGTTTAGCTATATTTTAAATATTTAAATACATTTATATTTTATTTAGTTTAGCTTTACTTAGTTTAGCTATATTTTAAATATATTTTAAATATTTAATGTATTTATATTTAATGTATTTATATTTTATTTAGTTATATTTAGTTTAGCTTTACTTAGTTTAGCTATATTTTAAATATTTAAATATATTTATATTTTATTTAGTTTAGCTTTACTTAGTTTAGCTATATTTTAAATATTTAAATATATTTATATTTTATTTAGTTTAGCTATATTTTAAATATATTTTAAATATTTAAATATATTTATATTTTATTTAGTTTAGCTATATTTTAAATATATTTTAAATATTTAAATATATTTATATTTTATTTAGTTTAGCTATATTTTAAATATATTTTAAATATTTAAATATATTTATATTTTATTTAGTTTAGCTATATTTTAAATATATTTTAAATATTTAAATATATTTATATTTTATTTAGTTTAGCTATATTTTAAATATATTTTAAATATTTAAATATATTTATATTTTATTTAGTTCAGTTATATTTAGCTTTTTTAAGCTATAAAACTAAGCCATGAAATTTCAGCCGAGTCTAAAGTGCTAACTGAAAAAAGCCACTGTCGTTATTACGACGACGTTGGTGGTTGCTGTCATCAACAGTGAGTGGTTTCTCGTAGAGGAAAAAAAAGAAAGAAAGAAAAAAAAAAAAAAAAGAAAAAGAAAAACAAAGAAAGAGCAACGATAAGGTAGACGATGATAATTCTTTGCTGTGGGCGGAATACTCACAGGCGAACAAAAGCAAATTGCCTTTTACTTTGTGGAACAACAACGGCGGTTTACGACGATTAAATCGTTTAAAGCCCGCTTCGATGAAAGCAGGGACGCTCGCTCGCTTGCTTGCTTGCTTGCTTGCTTGCTTGCTTGCTTGCTTGCTTGCTTGCGTTCGCCGTGAGGAGCGGAATCGCGTACGGTCCTTGTAACTCTCGAAAGGAGAGCGTGATTGTGTAATCGTTGTAGGTAGTAAGCGTCCATGGAACGACAGTGTCCGTGAATAGCGGGTCATGCAAATTTATCAATTTAGTGGCTCGATGCAGCGAACGTGCGCTGTGTGCATGTAGGTGCAATCGGAATCGCGATGCATAGTTGACACGGTGACGCACGACGCGCCCATCCAACCGCACGGCGAAAACGCAATCCACGTATCCGTAACTCGATTTGTGCTTTGCACGGTTCTTCAAACGGTCGCTAAGTTTGTTAAGGTCGAGTTTCCTTTCTAGGTGCGCACGCGTTGCCGATATACACTGCCGTTCGTAAATCTTTTTGGGCATTTGCTGTATTTGTATCGAGAGTCTTGAAAGAAACGAGGCGATCGTTGAAAAATGTGAACTAATTTTTTTTTTTTTTTTGGTGATAAATTACACTCCCGACTTGTAGTTCTTAGGATACTTGCTATATTTATATCGAAGTCTTGGAATGAAATGAAATGATCGTTGAACGAATTCTCTCTCATTATTGTGCAAAGAACGCTGCATAAATATTTTGGAAATCTTACCAGAAAATGAAAAAATGTTTAGGTTAGGTTTAGATTGACCTCTTGCGCTGGAATAACGTGCCACGCACGTCGAGAATTTTCTGTCCAAAATTGCAATATTTTCTCAGTTTTAAGTATATTTAGGTCTAACCCAGACAAAACAAATGACAAGTTTATTACCTCTAAATAACTTCTATTCAGTGGCATTATACCGACGAGTTCAAAAGATAAAGAAAGCGACAAATTTGTATTGTACATGGTTCGGTCACTCGTTATGGTCCGCAATCAGTTAACCTCTTGCGCTGGAATGACGTGCACGTCGAGAATCTCTTGTCCAAAATTGCAATATTTTCTCAGTTTTCAGTATATTTAACCCAGGCAAAACAAATAAATTTATTACTTCTCAATAATTTCTAACCAGTGATATCATACTGATCAGTTAAAAAAGAAAGCGACGAATTATTGTATACGGTTTGGTCACTCGTTATGGTCCGCAATCAGTTGCCAGCGCAAGTGGTTAAATTTAGGTTAGGTTACGGTAGGTGGCTTTTCGCCGAAAAATCCGTCATGTTTCATGTATCACGGTATCAATAGTACAATAATAAAATTATTTGTAAAACTTCGACTAATATGGTAGTTTTTAATAAATATATTTCTTACACGCAACTGTCATTTCAAACATTCCGCCGCGAAGGGATGTTAATACGTATCGTCGTGTCACGTGATTGTCTCTCATCAGAAAGTTTAGGCAAATCGCCTAAAAGATTAACGATCAATTACACTCTCGCCTGTAATTCTTAAAACGTTTGCTACATTTGGATTGAAGTCTAAAAAAAATGAAATAATCGTTGAAAAATGTGAATTTTTCCTCGTTCAAAGATACATGTACCAAAGGAAGAATATATCGTATAAATATTTTAGAAATCTATATATTATATAGAATATTTTGGAAATCAGAAAACAAAAAAATAATAAAATATATCTTCATTTCGTCGAAGAATCCACCTTGCTTCTTTATCGCCGTTTCCACTACTCTTGGCATTCAATTTTTTTGAAAGTTTCCACTGATACGCTACTCCATTCTCGCTGCGGAATGTTCCATAAATCTGTTTTTGAAGTAGGACGACATTTTCGTACCTATCTAGTTCGTCCCAGAGTTTCTCAGTGGGGTTCAAGTCGGGAGATTGGGACGGCCACTTTATAATTTTCAGTGGTGAATTATCACTTTGAAGTTGATTCAAATAATTTCTGCATATTTTTGGCGTGTGTCACTATCATCCCATAAAAATGAAGTTTCCAATTAACCACTTGCGCTGGCAACTGATTGCGGACCATAACGAGTGACCGAACCGTATACAATAATTCTCTTTCTTTTTGAACTCGTCGGTATGATATCAGTGGATAGAAATTATTAAGAAGTAATAAATTTATTATTTGTTTTGCCGGGGTTATACTTAAAATATATTTAAAACTGAGAAAATATTGCAATTTTGGGACAAAAAATTCTCGACGTGCGTGGCAAGAGGTTAACCACTTGCGCTGGCAATTGATTGCGGACCATAACGAGTGACCGAACCGTATACAATAATTCGCTTTCTTTTTGAACTTGTCGGTATGACATCACTGGATAGAAATTATTGAGATAAATAAATTAATCATTTGTTGTGCCCGGGTTACATTTAAATATACATAAAACGGGGAAAATGTTGCAATTTGGGACGAAAAGTTCTCGACGTGCGTGGCACGTTATTCCAGCGCAAGAGGTTGAACGTTGTCACGTAAAATGTTCAGATATCTCTCTCTGTTTAAAATAACATTTATTTGAGCTAAATCGCCTGTTTTCTCTCCAAAACAACCCCACGCCATTATGGATTCTCCTTCGTGTTTTACTGCGGGCACTAAACGGTTACCTTGAACTTCGATTCGTCAGTGCATAGAACTTTTCCCCAATCTTCAATTGCTCATTGCGATCCTTTTACTCTACTTTCCTTCCTCGCTAAACGTGTTTTTTAAACGTGGTTTTCACGAACCCTCGAAAACCACCTTCCGCAGCTCCAAGTGTCCCAAGAGGAAATTCGCAGATGGTTGGTTTCTGGTCGACTTACGACACCGCGATTCGATATCCACTCTTATCGAATAGCGCACTGATGCGTTGCACAATTTATGAAAAAGAAGAAGGAAGAAAGACGGCGGGGATGAGAAGAGAAGAGAAGAGAAGAGAAGAGAAGAGAAAAGGAAGCGGGGAGACGCGACAGACGCACCGCGAAATGTACATAATAGGTTTCTCTTCTCCGAGGAGGGTTTGCCCGTGTCGGGCAGACAGGTCCCTGGCAATGGAAATCTCGAGCGGGGGTGGGTTCAGGCTCTCGGCACAGACGGTCGTAGGTACTTTTTTCAAGACGGCTAGCAGCGAGTTCTATTCGTCGCGGAGATTCGTCTGCCGGGGCGCACCCGTGGCTGTTCTAGGAGTCATTGCCCTCTTGGTCTATCCCGAGGTTCTCACGCGTTTGCACACTGTTCACGTGTTGCGCGTGTTTGTGTCACCTGTCTGCGAAAACAGGTACCTATTCAAGCAGCGAGATCGCTTCCTCCTGCGTCACGCCCGCGCTGACGCCATTGCCCATTGAAAAAGGAACCACGCTCGAGCCTAACCTAGCTATTAATGCCGAGCAACGGCATCTCCGTTAATGGGATTTTTAAAATCTCCTCCCTCTATAAAGTCGTACTTTCCAGCTGAAATTAATTCGCAACGTCTTCTAGCTCGGGTTTTAACCAAGTCAGCACCGCTGATACACGGTTGGTTTACTGGAACATGCATGCCATTCCCGTTAAAATACGCTTCCGAGCGAAGCTTCGACGCTCGAAATAGGCCCCGCGGCCAAATTCTAGGTGAGATGCCCTGACACGAACTATGTCGCGTTTCTGTTGCAGGTAGCCCAAATGCCAGTCCAGCACGCGAGCTTTCCGAAAATTGTCGCCTCGAAAGCCTCTCACTCGCTCCGTAAGTATTTACTTCGACGATGAAACGATACTTGATATGTTTCTTTTTTTTCCTTTTTTTCTTCTATATCTCTTTAGGATTCTACGTATTAACCCATTCGAGACGAGTTACACACCGTGTAATGTGTAATGATCTTGAACTTGAGTTATTAATTATTAGCGAAGAAAGTAGCCGTGAAGGTAAGATCGTTTTGAGATGAGGTAAAGATTAAAATTTGCTTGTATAAGGTAATGTTTCAATTATCATAGATTATACCGTAAATCAGTTACCGGATTGCGTTTGGAAGAATGTTTCAATTGCGATAAATAAAAAAGATAAGTGTTCATGGGATGAAAATTTTCTAATTAATGTTTTCTCAAAATTTATACATGGATCATCTTCAAACTTTGATTACCAAACCTAAAATAATGATCTCGCGTTTTTTCATTACTTTTGAAATAAATGTTCTTCCACTTTAATTGTATCGTGTTTCCTTTTATTTATGCATCGCACACATGTAACGGTTCCTTCGTAATAAAAATATTCCGAATATGTCAATTATGCACCATACGTGCTACCATATTATTTAATTTTAATTTCTCACCTCCTGAACGTTTTCTTCTGTTTGTCTTTAACCCCTTGCGCTCGAATGACGTGTCACGCACGTCGAGAACTTTTTGTCCCAAATTGCAACGTTTTCTCAGCTTTAAGTATATTTCAATGTAACCCAGGCAAAACAAATGATAAATTTATTAGTTCTTAATAATTTCTATCCAGCGATATCATACCGACGAGTTCAAAAGAAAAAGAAAGCGACGAATTATTTGTGTACGGTTCGGTCACTCGTTATGGTCCGCAAACCAGTTGCCAGCGCAAGAGGTTAACCTCTTGCCACACACGTTGAGAATTCTTTGTCCCAAAATTGCAATATTTTCTCAGTTTCAAGTACATTTAAGTATAAGCGAGGCAAAACAAATGAGTTTATTACTTCTCAATAATTTCTATCCAGTGATATCATACCGACGAGTTCAAAAGAAAAAGAAAAAGAATTATTATGTACGGTTCGGTCACTCGTTATAGTCCGCAATCAGTTGCCAGCGCAAGGGGTTAACCTCTTGCCACGCACGTCGAGAATTCTTTGTCCCAAAATTGCAATGTTTTCTCAGTTTCAAGTGTATTTAAGTATAATCGAGGCAAAACAAATGATAAATTTATTACTTCTTAATAATTTCTATCCAGCGATACCATACCGACGAGTTCAAAAGAAAAAGAAAGGGAATTATTGTGTACGGTTCGGTCACTCGTTATGGTCCGCAAATCAGTTGCCAGCGCAAGTGGTTCAAATAATTCTTGGTCTCGAATGGGTTAAGTGTCGAATTTGCGCTACGAATTTCTCAGTTGAGAGAAGTTAAAAGAGAATGTTTGAGAATACCCCCTTCTTTTGTTGATCGCGGCCCAATTTGTCACGTTCGTGTCACGTACGAGTTTCACTTTACGGGCGATTGACCCCGCTGTCCGACGATAATCTTGGATATTGATTTTTTTCTGCTCGCTTATTGTTACGTCTACGAAATTCGGTCGACGAACAACGAGCAAGTGCAGCGTCGCGTCCGAAGGCTATCTGAAGTCAGACGCGGAGCAGAGATGAAACGCGAAATGCAATTTGCAAGCAGCAGCTGAACAGTCGGTCGATGTTGCAGAAAGAGCCTGTATCAGTGCCTGTTCCAATATGCTACATGCGCAGCCTATAGCATGCTGACGTAATTAGAGCCAGTACCCTGCTACCCATCCGAGATACTCGGCTAGAGCAAAAAATTACCTGGATATCTCGCGAGACACATCCGAGTGCCCAGATACCTTGCCTGCTCTTACAAGATAATTGAGGTTGGAATTATTAGCTATTGACTCATCGGGCATCCAAACACTCGATACAATTTCATCCGACGTTTCGAGTAATTTATGCCTAAATGACAAAATAACAAAGCAAATAACAAAAACAAATTATAATTTATAATTACACTGAAAAATAAGAAAACATTACAAGACAAAATACAAGACAGAATAACAAAACAAATTATATAATTTATAATTACAATTATATATAATTTATAATTGCACTAGAATGGTGAACCTGGGAAAAAGATATTCAAGATTGACACAAAACTTGTTAAAAGATATATTCACGTGTACTATCAACATCTGTCAGCTTTAAATTACAAAATAACAAAAACAAATTATAATTTATAATTACACTAGAAAATAACAAAACATTGCAAGTCAAAATACAAGACAGAATAACAAAGCAAATTATAATTTATAATTACACTAGAATGTTGGAGAACCTGAGAAAAAGG